>NW_006399844.1:2071522-2165741 GCF_000299155.1 Elephantulus edwardii | reverse complement strand
GTTGCTATGAGTCATCTACAACTCAATGGCACCTAACAACAACAACATAAGCTACTATCATCAATTCTACTGTTCTTATTATTATTGCTATTGTCAAGCTCACAAACTCATTGCTATTGAGTTGAGAGCAACCCATAACTGACCTTCCAGTGGATTTGGGGAGGCTGTAAATTGCAAACAAGAAAGATTGCACAACTTTTTCTCTGAGGAGAGGCTGATGAAGTCAAACCACGAAGAGAGGCCGCCTTTGGGCAAGCAGTACAACTTCATGCAGACTGCACCATCAGAGTGCTGCAGTGTTGGAAGGAGACCCACGTGACATGGAACTACCCCATGGATTGCTGGTCTGTCTTTGGTCTCCTTGGCACTTGACTTCTCCACTTGTAGATGAGTTTATGGCTATGAGCAAAGGTATAAAGAAGAGGCCTTGCCCCACAGAGGAGAGACATAGTCATAGACCAGCCTCCTCGAGGTGCCAAAGAACTCCTGCAAATTCATTTCAGGGGCATTTCCCCCTTCGATGGTAAGGAAGGCTTCCATGTGGTCCTTTGCGACTCAGAAAGCCTGATGCAGAAGGTCAGCACATTCATGTGGTAACTAAAAGGTCAGAAGTTTGGATCTACCTGGAGGCATTAAGGGAAGAAAGGTTTGGTGATGTACTCACCCAAGGAAATCAGTCACGGGAAACCCTATGGAGCACAGTTCTACTCCAGCCCATTCCTCAGTGCACTGGCCACAGATCCTTCCGACGACAAAGCCTGGGATTCTGAGGTTCCCTCAGATGTGGGCATACCTTAGTGGAGAATCTGCACTCTAAAACCTACAAAGAACGACTTAATCTCTTGAAGAATCATATGCATTATGTTTTCTCAACCTCATAAGAAGAAGATGAGCTCTGCAAAGATTTGGGGCTCACGGTAGTTTCATGCCACCAAACTCCAGCCCCTAACATAAGAAGGTGCACTGGGGGCACAGTGTAGAGGAAGATATGCTGCTGACCAAGAGGCAACACCTCTCTGCTGGTTCCAATCCACTGAGGCCCAAGGAGCAGTCTTCTCCCATGTGGTTTACAGCCTCAGGAACCCAGTGGAGGGTTAGTTCTGACATGATGGCAACGAAGACGCAAGAACATAACAGTTATTGAATTAATGCATGCACATTGAGACAAAGAACAATTGATCCTTAAAAACAACCTAAATGTAAGCAAGTTCACTCACACATGGATTTCCCTCCCCCTCTCTCCCCACTGCTATTGTGATAGGTGGACTGCTGACATGAAAGGAATTGGTGTCACGAGGTGTTTTAAGCAGACACTAGCGGCTCCCAGAGCTCACTGAGATGCTGTTGTTATGGGCCATCAAGCCATCAAGTCAGAACTGATGCGTAGCTGACCCGCTGACCCCCCAGTGGGGGTTCAGAGGCGGTAAATCACACGGAAGGAGGTTGCCCATCTGTCTCTATCAGAGCAGCTGGTGGATTTGAACCACCTGCCTTTGGATTGGCAGTGCAACTGAGATGGCAGCCAGGGGAGGGGAACTATAACCAAGTGAGTCCACATGGTTAAAATCCACATTGTTCAAGAGTCACCTATAAAGTTCTGCTGGCACTGCTCGCCCCCTACCTTGCTCATGTGGGCCAACTATATTTTTCTTGGTTTTTCCAGAGATTCTATTTGGGTCTTTTAATCTTCCATGTAAACAGAAATATTCAACTTGGAGCGAGAAAATGTCTTTTAAGAAATTACAAAGTCAGTTCTACGACGTCTAGCTTCCTCATCACATTCTTGTTTCTCTCTCAAAGAGGAGGATTGACTCACCGATTATAAGCTCTTTCAGGGCTCATAACATGTCTGCTTGTTGTTGTTAGGCGCTCTTGAATCAACTCTTACTCAGAGCAACCTCGTGGACAACAGATCTGAACTTTGTCCTACCCTATACCACCTTCATCATTGCCGCCAGCCTCAAGCACACTGTGACAGCTCCTGTGTCAAACCACCTTGCTGAGGCTCCTTATCTTTTTCTCTGACCCTTGACCTTTCCCAGCATGCTGTCTTTTGCAGAGACTGGCCCCTCTTGACAACATGACCAAAGTATATAAGACCTAGTTTCACCATCCTTGCCTCTGAGAAGCACCCTGCTTGCACTTCCTCCAAGAGAGACTTGTTTGCTCTTTTGGTCGTCCATGGAAAGTTCCATAAACCTCACCAACACAGTGCAAAGGCATTGATTCTTCTTCAACCATCCTTATTCACTATCCACTTCCCAGATACATACAAAACAATTTAAGCACTTTGCATTATTGGCCGAATACAGAGAGCTTAATATATCAGCTGTGCTCAAAACTACTTCACACTTGTACACCAACATTGATAGCAGCAATATTCACCACTGCAAGAACATAGAAACAGCCCAGATGTCCAACTGCAAATGAATGGACTGAGACATTATGGTACATTCACACAATGGAATACTACACAGCATGCAGGAGCAATGATTTTGGAAACTATTATCTAACTTGGGAGGGACTGGAGAGCATTACACTGAGTGAACTAACTCAGTCCCACAAGGACAAATACTGTATAAAACCATTATTGTAGAATGGTATAAGGATCCAAGGGGGAAGGGAAGGTGGAAGCAGAGGGATGAGGATGTGCAGAGGAAGAGGGGAATAGTCATGGGGTTGTACAATTTAATGGGGGCTTGAGGAAAATTGGAAGAATCTGTTCTGGAAAACACTATGGCTGAATCTGAGAAGAATGGGAATCCCAGAACACTTGATCGTTCTAATGCGAAACTTATACTTGGACCAGGAGGCAGTCGTCAGAACAGAGCAAGGGAACACTGCATGGTTCAAAACTGGGAAGGGCATACGCCAGGGATGCATCCTATCTCCATACCTTTTCAACTTATATGCAGAACAGATTATCCGGGAGGCTGGGCTCTATGAGGAGAAATGTGGGGTCAAGATTGGTGGACGATTTATCAACAACCTGCGTTATGCGGATGACACAACCCTGCTTGCTGAAACTGAAGAGGACCTGAAGCGCCTGCTGCAGAGTGTCAAGGACTGCAGCCTACAATATGGATTGAGGCTCAATGTCAAGAAGACAAAGATTCTCACCACTGGACCAATTGGCAGCATCAGGATGGATGGTGAAGAGATTGAGATTGTACACAGCTTTGGTTTGCTTGGCTCTGTAGTCAACAGTCTTGGCACCAGCAGCCAGGAAATTAAAAGATGCATTGCCATGGGAAAGTCTGCTGTTGGGGACCTCTCCAAAGTACTGAAGAGCAATGGTGTCTCTCTAGAGACTAAGGTGCGTCTAATACAGGCTATGGTCTTCACAATCACTTGCTATGCATCAGAGAGTTGGACAATGACCAGGGAGGATAGAAGGAGAATTGATGCCTTTGAGCTGTGGTGCTGGAGAAGAGTATTGAGAATACCATGGACTGCTAGGAAAACAAACAGATTTGTCCTGGAAAGGGTTAAACCAGGTGGCTCCTTGGAGGCAAAGATTTTGAGGCTCCGTCTAACATACTTTGGACATGTTGTGAGGAGGGACCGGTCCCTGGAGAGGGATATCATGCTTGGAAGGGTGGAGGGACAGCGCAGGAGAGGAAGGCCCTCTATGAGGTGGATTGATTCAGTGACTGGGATAATTGGGATGGGAGTGTCAGAGACAGTGCGATTGGCACAGGACAGAGCGGAGTTTAGGGCTGTTGTACATAGGGTCACTATGAGTCGCAAGCGACTCGACGGCACCTAACAATATAACAACAACAAATTTAAAAAGAAAACAACCCTACTTCACAAACTCAAATTCATCTCCATCAGGTTTGTTCTGACTCACAGAGTCTTCCACCTTTTCCCAAGATGATAAATGGCAACAGAGGAGACCGGATACCTTGCCTCCTTGGAGCTGCTGATTTGAATTGCTGGAGATTCACAGCTTTCGAGTCAGCAGCTCAACTCTCTTCAGACTACACCACCAAATGTCCCTATTTTGAAACTAATAAACATAAGTGTGACTTTAAAGAAGCAAAGCGTCAGTACCTATCCGTCCTTTTATTCCCATATCACAGATTCACGGCCATGTGCACAGTTCCCGGGTACAGTGAGGACAAGAGAATCGCCCTTGTGTGGCTCAGTCTAACTATTTTCCTGCACAAGCGAGCTTCCGACAGTCACCTGTTCTCTGTGACTACAAGATAGACTGCAGAACTTTTCAAAAAGTGAAGGTCGTCGTGCTGGCATTCCTGTGCTTCCTGTCAAAAAAAGGCTCAGAAGCTCCTAGCAATTAGGTTGAAGCCATCACAGCAAAGCCAATTTGCTTTTTGGCTTGTAACCGTCCTGTCCTCTCGGAACTTGAACTGCACTCCGGAGAGATCATTAGTTGCCGGAGACACGTTACGGAGGGCAGTGGTGTCATTTCCAGTCCTGGATGCCCTCCGTCAAGTGAGCGCAGAAAATTCAGGTCGAAATCATTAACCTGTGGTGGTTCTGCCAAATCCTTGCAAAATCACTCGCATGCACTTACTATTTTTTTCAGTTGACTACTCTAAATAATGTATTTGGTTCTTCAACATGGCTTTGTTTTCGTTTCTTCTTTCCCAGTTCCCTTGACTGATTTTTTTTGTTATTCTCAATACCTCAGATTTTTAACTTTCTTTCCTTTCTTCCCCTTGCCTCCTCATTAGCTCAGAAGGCAATGCATGACTCCTACAGACATTGATGGTGATAACTTTCCTAGGGTTGTTAGTACCATAACCCACACACCAGGTTACAACTCTCAGAAGCAAAGCAGCATTTCTCATTTTTTAAAGGCTTTTCTTGACTTCGTTCTAATTAAATATCTTTGGCCTAGCCCAAGTCTTCGTTAGATATCCTTACTTCCAAATAATGCCTTTTGCTTTACCAACCCAAAACACACAGTTCAAATCCATTAGCCGCTCCACAGAAGACAGATGGGCAATGGTCAGCCTCTGAAAGCCCATTGAAGGGTCAACTATGAGTAAGTTCCAACTCAAAAGTACACAACAACAACAAAGTGTCTTAGGCTACAGGCAGGTGTGGATTTGGGGGCTTGTTCTGGGTTCAGATACTGTTTCTACCATTTGTTACTGGATGTGAGTTCTTGATGGGCCCTTCTGTAGAATGAGTATGCCAATAGTCATTGTGTTGTGAGGAATGAGTTAGACATTTAGATGAGGTTTCTGCATGTGGGTTTTCAGTACTCATTTATCACGGTTTCTCATCCATTCATCTTTTCATTCAATAAACATGTACTGAGACTCAGCTACATGCAAAGTGTTACACACTATATATGTTTCATAATTGGTGTGACCTACTGTACCAATCTGGGATACAATCAGGCACATAATTGTTAAATTAATAACACAAGCCATTGCCATTAAGTGCAGAATATCTCCCCCTCCTGATGCCCTTTGCCCTCCTCCCCTCTTCTTTTGCCTTTCTCACTGCTTACCCCACCTCTAGGCTTTAACTGAACTCTGATGGTAAAGTCCACGGGAAGCCCATGGCAATGCCTTTCTAAAGGTTTGACTCCGCCAGCCGTTATGCAAGAGAAATGTGGGCAATCTCTTCCCAATGCTATTGGCAGCCTGGGAAATCCAATGAATGGTCAGCTACGAGTCGGTTCCCACTCAGTGGTCACGGGTTGTTGCTGTTGTTATATGCCGTCAAGTCACTTATGACTCATAGCGACCCTGTGTACGAGAGCCCTAAACCCTGCTCTATCCTGTGCCAGCCTCATTGTCTCTGACACACTCACCCCCATTACCCCAGTCACAGAATCGATCCTTCTCATCGAGGGTCTTCCTCTCTTGTGCTGTCCCTTCACCCTCCCAAACATGGCATCCCTCTCCAAGGACCGGTCCCTCCTTGCAACATGCCCAAAGTATGTCAGAAGAAGCTTCAGAATCCTTGCCTCCAAGGAGCAACCCGGTTTCCCTCCAAGGAGCAGCCCAGTTTCATGCTCTGCAGGTTGAACCTGTTTGTTCGCCTGGCAGGCCATGGTCCTGGGACCACAGTGGTCATGGGAGTGAAAAGTAAAACTGCAAGTGTAATTGTTCCATATGGCCACTTGAGGTCACTGTTGAGGATCAGCCCGCTGTTTAGTCCAGAGATACTGGCCCATCAAAGCTGTGCAAGATCATTGCAAGGCCATGGAGAGGATCTGTACTTAGAATCCAAGGTTAGAGTTCTTCTTGTTCATACATGTTCAATTCTTCCTCAGATTAATAAGTCTGAGAAACTTCAAGACACATTCATTCACCACACCTTGACCAGATAGGTCTCCGTCACCAGTTCACTCAGTCACTTCTCTCCAGTCTATGACCCCTACCACTCTCATTACACATCTCTAGGATCAAAAGTTACCTTCTGGGGCCCTTTGCCTCATGTGGGACTACCGGATCCCTTTGGATATTGTTCTACATTTTCCCCATTACACTGATTCCTGTGTAACAAGGAGACAATCCTTCCACTCAGCCCTAGACAGCCCTTTCAACAGTATCCACACACACAAGGTCCCAGTCCCTCATTCCCCCAGGAAAATGGATACTTCCTATAAGACTAGCTTACTTACACAAAGAAGGGTTATACATTTCTGACCCAAATGATTACAGTTGCATGCTGTTGTTGTTATGTGCCATCGAGTTGCCAGTGACTCATAGTGATTCTGTATATGACAGCTCTGAAGCCTGCCCTGTCCTGAACCAGTCTTACTGATTCTGATACACCTACCCCCATTTTCCCAGTTACTGTATCAATCCATCTCATCCAGGCTCTTTGTCTCCTACACTTCCCTTCACCCTTCCTAGCATGATGTCCTTCTCCAAGGATCAGTTTCTCCTAGCAACATGCACAAAGTTTGTGAGACAGAACCTCAAAATCCTAGTCTCCAAGGAGAAACTTGGTTTCACCCTCTCTAAGACAGATCTGTTTATTTCCTTGGCAGTCCGTGGTATGTTCAAGATGCTTCACTAGCACCACACCAGATGTTCAGTCTTAATCATTAGAGAAACAAAATGGAACAAACTAACAAACCATCACCACTGGTGCTTACAGTGTAATGATGAAGTCAAAGAACCATAGACTAATCCAGGCATGATGGTTCAATTAACCAAACCACCCTCCACCAGAAGCCTTGAGGGTACTAATGAGGTAATAAATAATAATAAATATAATAAATACAAAATAATAATAATAATAATGTATTAATAAACCCCAATCAGCATGAGAAGATGGCCAAGGAGGCAGGTGACAGCCAGCCTGAGCACCAAAGGCCAAAACCAAAATGTTCAACACCTCTGCTCCCAGCCACCACCATACCAGGTGATGTTCCAGAAAAGCTCAAACTCTTCGCTGTTCCCATTCACAATGACTCTCCGTTAGCTTTCCAAGACCATAAATTATTGTGCGTGGGAAGAAACTGCTCTTCCTTCTCCCTCAGAGCAAGTGGTGGCTTTGAACCAGCGGATAAAGTCTCAAGGAAGGATTGAGTGCTTACATGTTACACCTAGACTGCAGACAGCCCTGGGAGAAGTTCCGACTTTGAAATGATCTCCCCTTTTCAGCCCCAGTACTTCACTGGAATACATTCTTAACTTGAGAAGCCAAAGGACTTCTGCCAAGGACATGCACACATCCCCTCACCTTTTGGTTAATTCCCTGTGAACTCCCCAGTCCTGAGGCACTTCAGCCTCTCACCTGTGCTCAATGCCCTCAATTACATCCCGGGAGATGTGTTGCCATGGGGCATGCGCTCCAGATGAGCGTGAGGAGGAGGGAAACCTAGACTTTCGATAAACAAACCAGATGAGGTTGAGTAACTGTTGAAACATCCGGAAATTGCTTCCAGCCGTTCAGATTCTTGGCTTTACTCATAATTTAACCTTGAATATAGTTTACAAAAAACCATTAAGTCCCCAAAGCCTTCATCTCGAGCAGTGATTAACTGTGAGGCAGTAAGCAGGAAGTTATTTATTTATGATGAAGTGTCTAAGTGATACAATAATCCATCCATTTGTACCTTCACTGAGCAAGAACTTACTGGCTGCTTGCTCAAATGTAGGCACTGTTCCAAGGGTGTGTCAGTGAACAAGTACAGTATCCTCACTCCAAGGAAGGGTTTGACAGTCCAGAAAGGCAAAGGGATAAGAGTCCAAGAAATCAGCATTGACTGAATAGACACTGCACACCAGAAACTTAAAAGGAGTTTGGGGTTCTGGGTATCACAGATGATAGAGCAACCAATTCAGCTCAAAACTCGAACTCATTGCCCTTGAATTGGAGTCCATTCAATGCAACAGATTTCTAAGGTTGTAAATCACAGTGGAAGACATTGCCCAGCCTTCTCCTGTGAAGCTGTTGGTGGAATTAAACAGCCAGAAAAGCACAGGATTTGGGTTAGAAATGCAAATCTCAACAAACTCCATCACCAGAGCTTCTGAGTGCTCAAACACTAACCAAAATGTTCATCATTTGAACCCATCTAGATGATCTTGCTAATGTGAAACCTATACTAGGACCAGAAGGCAGTCATCAGAACAGAGCAAGGGAACACTGCATGGTTCAAAATTGGGAAGGGTGTACATCAAGGATGTGTCCTATCTCCATATCTTTTTTTATCTGTTCTACGCAGAACATATTATCTGGGAGACTGAGCTCTATGAGGAGAAGTGTGGCATCAGGATTGGAGGAAGACTCATCAACAATCTACATTATGCAGATGACACAACCCTGCTTGCTGAAACTGAGGAGGACCTGAAGCACTTGGTGCAGAAGGTCAAGGAGTGCAGACTTCAATATCAATTGAAACTCAACCTCAAGAAAACAAAGATTCTCACAACTAGGCCAACTGGCAGCATCATGATGGATGATGAAGAGATTGAGATTGCTGACAGCTTTAGTTTGCTTGGCCCCATAATCAACACTTTTGGCACCAGCAGCCAGGAAATTAAAAGACGTATTGCATTGGGAAAGTCTGCTATTAGAAACCTCTCCAAAGTACTGAAGAGTGACGTTGTCAGTCTGGAGATTAAGGTGCGCCTGATACAGGCCATAGTTTTTGCAATCACTTGCTATGCATCAGAGAGCTGGACAATGACTAGGGAGGATAGAAGAAGAATTGATGCCTTTGAGCTGTAATGTTGGAGAAGAGAATTAGATATATTATGGATTGCTAAGAGAACCAACAGGTTTGTCCTGGAGAGGGTTAAACGAGGCTGCTCCTTGGAGGCAAGGATTATGAAGCTTCATCTGACATACTTTGGACATGGTGCAAGGAGGGACCAGTCCCTGGAGAGGGACATCATGCTTGGGAGGGTGGAGGGACAGCAGAGGAGAGGAAGACTCTCTATGAGGTGGATTGATTCAGTGACTAAGGTAATGGGGGTAGGTGTGTCAGAGATTTTAAGATTAGTATAGGATAGAGCAGAGTTTAAGGCTGTTGTACATAGGGTCAATATGAGTCACAAGTGACTTGACAACACATAACAACAACAAGATGTGCTTTGGAAGATAGGCCTAGTGATCTGCTTCCAAAGATCACAGCCTTGAAAATCCTTTGAACTCCCTCTGTGCATATGAGTCAGAACTGACTTGACAGTAACTAACAAGAACCAACCTCCCCACCCTTTAACCTTCACTACCACCATGTGCTCTTTCTCTAATTCACATGATCCTTAGAGAGGTTAGGTGTTTTAATCAAGGCCGCAGAATTAAAATGAAAAGGCCCAGAATGCAAACAATAATCTCATTTTAAAAAGCTGTGCTCTGTGTATCCTTCCTTCCATTTGTTGTTGTTAAGTGCCTTTGAGTTGAGTACTACTTATAGCAACGCTATAGACAACAAACAGATCTGAACCTAGAGGCAACCCCAACATCTCTGACATCTGTGAGCTTATGGCTAAAATCACTGTCTATCCATCTTGTTGAAAGTCTTTCCTCTCTTCCTCTCTGTTTCTTCAGCATTATGTCCCTTTCCAAGGAATAGCCTCTCCTAATAAAGTGTGTGTGTGATGAAGCTTTCCCATCCTTGCCTTTAAGGAGCACATTGGCTGAGCTTTCTCCAAGACATACCCATTTGTGCTTTGGGTAGTTCATATAGTCCATTCATCACTCTTCACCACAACTCAAAGGCAGTCATTCTTCCTCCTCTGTGCACCTGAGAGCTGGTCAATGAGTAAGGATGAAAGAAGAAGAATCTATGCAGTTTTTCCATAGACAGAGCTAAACGGGAATGGTGATTGTTTCATCTTCTATATGCAGTTCTTTTCTCCAGGTCTGACGTATCTGAAGGGCACAGGATGGATGGGAATGTTGATCGGTTAGGGGTAGACAAGTCTTTTTAAATGTGCAAAAAAATATTTACTTGGTTTTACTTTCTTGCCCCCCCCACTAGTTTATTTATAAAACTCTAATACAAATTAGAACAAATTCTTTCTATTTCCCTCAACCCCCGCCCTGTCAAATTGTACAATCCAATTATTAATCCCCCCTCCCCCTGCACATCCACATCCCTCTGCTTCCAGCCTCTCCTACCCCACCTGGATCCTTATACTCATTCTACAATAATGGTTTTATACAATATTTGTCTTTGTGGGACTGAGTTAGTCCACTCAGTATAATGCTCTCCAGTCCCTCCCAAGTTAGGTAATAATTTACAAAGTTATTGCTCCTGTGTGCTGCATAGTATTTCATTGTGTGAATGTACCATAATTTCTCAATCCATTCGTTTGCAGTTGGACATTTGGACTGTTTCCATGTTCTTGTGATGGTAAATAATGTTGCTATGAACATTGCTATGGTTTTACTTTCTTTTAAAATTTATAACTATTTTCAAGACAACCAAAGGGAATTTTTGAAAAGGCCAGAACTCAATCCATAGAAGAGTAACAGGAAATAGTATGCTCCCAGCAGCAAGCTAGTGGAGTGTTCACTCTGTGTGTGATAAGCACAGCCGACAAGCATGATATGAATGGCTCCTGAGCCCCCCTACAGCCTGGGTGAGTAGATATAGCAGCATCATTATTTTACAGATGAGAAAACTAAAGTGCACAAAAGCTAAAAAAAACTTGCCTAAAGTCACACAGCTGGTGTGTAAAGGACCTGATATTCTTGGTAAAAAGTCCAAATTTTGGGGATATTGGTCAGTCAGTCAATCTAATGATGTTGGTAAAGATAAGGAAATAGATGTTGTTGTGTTTTTAAGCATCATTGAGTTGTAGGCAACTGACAGTGACCCTATGAACCAAAGTCCTGGACACCTCCTGTATAACTTTCATCCTTTCTCCAGGTTCATAGGGTTTCCGTGGCAAGCTATTATGGAACCGATGCCACTCCTGCTTCCAAGCTTGTTTTAATCCGGGAACTCCACCCCACACTGTCCACCATGGCTAACCATTATCGTATTTGACTCATCACTGTGCAGCTTCACAGCAACCATGAGTTACCTCTGTACAGCAAGTGGACACACCAGGGTTACACAACCTAGAAGAATCTTTCACCAAAAACAATTAAGGCAAGCAAGCCTGAGGGCTGCGGAGTATAGTCACCCACTTTTGGCTTGGGAGCATGGCTTTCTGTCCGCTACGCCAGCTGCTCTCTCTCTCTGCTGTTGGTGGTGGTGTTGTTGGGAAATAAATAGCATTAAAAAAAATGGAAAAGTGAATAAAAGGAAGGAATATAGAAAGATAGCTAGACAGAAAGACAGAAAGGAGGAAGGTGAGTGGATGGATGGATGGATGGATGGATGGATGGATGGATGGATGGATGACAAGAAAGAAGGACAAACAGATGTGTAGCAAGGAAGGAAAGGAGATGAATGGATGGACGGATAGATAGATATAGATGATAGATAGATAGATAGATAGATAGATAGATAGATAGATAGATAGATAGATAGTAGATAGATAGATATGATAGATAGTTAGATAGAGGTAGAAGATAGATAGATGATAGATATAGATGATAGAAATAGATTGATAGATAGATAGATAGATAGATAGAGATAGATAGATAGATAGATAGATAGATAGATAGATAGATAGAGAAACATATATAGAGAGAGATGTTGTTGTTAGGTGTTATTCAGTTAACTATGACTCATACTGAACACCAGAGATGAACCTCCCTCTATCCTGCATCATCCTCACAAAACCTGTCATGCTCAAGTCATTGTTGGAATAGAAGATTGTCCATCTTTCTCTTTTGGAGCAGCTGTTGCATTGGAACTTCCAGAGTAGTGCAGCATTTGAATTACAGCTTTAGATTAGGAATGCATCTCCCTAAGCACTAAGTCACCAGTGCTCCCACAGATAAGGCTACTTTCTAACTTGGAGTGGGTTTTGCAGACAACACAGATGCCCTGGAGCCAAACTCTCGCCTCCTTTCTTACCTGTGGCATCTAACTCCTGCAAATCCTAAAAATTCTGGCTCACAGCCCAGAGTGAAATGGCTAAAGTTTACATACAGCAAAAAGATAATTTAGCATCATCTGTGTTCCAGATACTTCCAAAAGTAAAGAAGGGACACTGTTAATAATTATGCTAACAGGCGTAAGAGGGACTATGCCAGAAACCTCTTAGATGTGAGCTTTCCTTATTTCTATGGGACTTTCTGCATAACAGGTATTGTTCTACACACTACAGACTATATGAACTCATTTCATCCTTACAACAACCCTGTAAGGAAGATAATAGTATCATCCTCATTTTTCTAATGAGACAATTGAAATTCAAAGTCACAAAGCTAGAAGGCAGACATCACTCTTAACAACTTTGCTATACTTCCCTTCAGGGCTCTCTGGTGTTGTAATGAATAGGGAGTTGTGCTGCTTAACCCAATGACTGCACCTCTCTGGTGGTTCGAATCTACCGGCTGCTCCTTGGAAGAAAGGTGGACAATAGCATCCTGTGAGATATAGAGCCCTGGGAACCCCCTGGAGGGCCAACTATAAATCAATGATGACTAGATAGAAATGAGTTGGATACTTCTGATTCTTTCCAAATCTCTCTGCCCACAGAAAGAGAAACATATGCCTTGTCTCTGACTCTGGCACTCAGCGTGGGCTCTGCTGGAGGCTTGAGGAAGATGCAGGGGCAAGAAAAGAAGAAAGAAGAAAACAGTGAGGAGGGGAGGACTAAGGAGAGACAAGGCAGCAGCAGGCAGCCAGCTGCATGCAGGATTTCCCTGGTTGCGGACCGTCTAGTCCCGTCTGTATGTCCATGACTCTCAGGATAGGGATGGGGGTCTAGAGGCACAAAATGAATAATCCTCCTATATCTCTGCATCTGTTTTTAGTGGTAGCCTTGGCAGGGCCAGAGGGAAGCTTACAATGGGGAGATTTACAAGGCTCTGCTTCCCTCCTTATCCATACTGTCTGATGGTCCTGCTATGTCTCCCAAGGCGAGGGTTCAGTGAAATCCATGAGGCCTCCTGGTTGCCATGGAAATGACAAGCAGCCATCTCAAAGAAAACAAGAATGGGAGAAGACAATTCTGCAGCTTCCCCCAGCAAGCTCTGAGCAAGTCCTCCAATTACCGTTTGCATCCAGACAAGGTTTTCTCTGGGTTCTCGGAACAGCCCCAAGGCTCTCAATACCCGCAGGCTGGTGTCCTCATGTTTGCCCATCTTTGCCACAGATCCACTCAGGAGGGCAAGTCAACTCTCTTGCAGCTTGGTTTCTGTCATGCGATAATTGTTCCAAAACATTTGGCGCAACTGGAATAGAAAAAGAAAAGGAGTTCCCCAATGATTGCACAAAACCATTTGGCATCTGTAGCTGTCATTCTTGAGTTAGGTAGCGTGTCTTGTGGGCAGGACAGACCAGCTCAAAGCAGTGGGTTGGAAACAGAAGAAACTGAAAAGTATGATGTAAGGCTTCAATAAAGGAAAGCAGTTGATAGCCATTTAGCTGAAGTTCAAAGAATCCTTAGTCACATAGTTCAGACCATAATGGACTTTGGAATTTAACAAATCGAGGTTCCAGTGAGAACTGTAAGGCCCTCTGGTGACCTCGTGGTAAGGAGTCGTGCTGCCAACCCAAGGGCATGCTGTTTGAATTCACCAACTTCTCGGCTTAGAGAACGATGGGCCATCTTCTCCCATACCATTTACAGCCTCTGAACACCTACTGCGGGGTCAGCTATGAATCAGCCCTGATGACAGAACATAAACAATAGTACTAGCGGCACCTTCTACTACCTGTGTGACTCAATGAGCTGGATTGACTCAGTGACTGCTGCCCTGGACTCAAGTGTATCCGAGATGAGGAGGACGGCACAGGATAGGACAGCATCCAGATCTGCTGTTTACACGAGTCATACTCAACTCGATGACTCCTAACAAGAACAGCAATTCTTTGTGGGGAAATTCCATCCCACATGCATTTGGCATGTTGTCAGGAAGCACCACCAGTCCTCAGAAAAAAGACAGTGTGCTTGAACAAGTGGAAGAGCAGCACAGCAGAGGAAGGTCCTGAGAAAGAGGGAGGGACACAGTGACAGCAACAATGGGTTTTGGGCATGATGGAGACCATGAGGTGGGCACAGAGTGGGGCAGGGCTTCACTCAGTTGTTCTTAGGGTTGTTATGAATTGTAGCAGACACAACGGCACCTAACCGCAACAAAAACCATTCTATGTGCATTCGTTTCCTTCCCTTGACTGTTGTTGAGTGCCATTGAGTCAGAACCTACTCCTAGCTGACCCTCCAGTGGATTTTCAGAGGCAGCAGATTACACAGAAGATTGTCCCTCTTTCTCCCACAGAGCAGTTGGTGGATTTGAACTGCACACCTTCAAGTTGGCAGTGCAATTCCTTACCACTAAGTCACCAGAACTCCTGCTTTGTCTGCAGAGTGGTGATACTGCTATACCAGCAAACAAATTTGCACCATGTTGCACTGAGCAAGCTATGCACAGGCTTCATGATATCTATTAATCTTGGGTTTCATCCCATCATTGTTGTTATGGAGACAGATGAAACCATGCCCTGCAGGTAGATGAGAAGGCACAGTTGGACCCATGTGTACCTTGAGTATTGAACGATCAGCTCCTGAACATAACCTACGTCTTAGGTTTACTATGAGGAATAAAAGGGACCATCTATGGTGGTTGATTTGCCAAGTGAATGGCAAATAAATGTTAGCTGGGTTTGTTATTATTCAAACCCACGTCCCTGAGGCCGTCTTAAACACACACCCTCACTCACTCATACACATAGAAACAGGGATAGATAATGGTATGATAATTTGTTATAATAACTCCAATTAATCAAAGATATTTTAAATTCTGTTTAATAGTCTCTGCTTAAGAAATTAGAGAAGTATATGATAAATTACAAACCAACTCTCATTTATAATGCTTAAATATTTTAAAAGCTGTTTTCTGAGAAGTAGCTCTTGCTATAGATAACAGAAAATACATGCATATTTAATTTTTCTAGCATTTTCTCTTCCCTTGCTTTCTTCCAAAGCCCCCTTCAACACTGTTCAATTCATTTCTTTTCACACATTAGCCCCGTCTCAGTCAGATGCATGTAGAAATACATCTAACTTTAAATAGCTTAAATAATAATTAGCCAGGTAGTATTCTCTCTCTGCATTTGTTTTATCACAACTCTAAGAGATGTGGGAGGCAAAAAAAGATCACCAATGAGTTCCCACATGCCAAATTTAAGATGGATTTCTGCAACTCACTCCAACTTTCTGTAATATTCTGCTCTGTTGAAGGTTCCTCTCAACCAGCAGCTGAGATGCCAATCTCCTCTGGCTCTCCTTCTAGCCCTGTGGCAGTTTTCAGGTCTCCTATTAGATTCTAGAGTACTGAAGAGAAATGATGTCCGTCTGGAGACTAAGGTGCACCTGATTCAGGCCATAGTCTTCCCAATTACTTGCTATGCATCAGACAGCTGAACAATGACAAGGGATAATAGAAGGAGAATGGATGCCTTTGAACTGTGGTGCTGGGGAAGAGTATTGAATATACCATGGACTGCTAGGTTCATCCTATAGAGGATAAAGCCAGGCTGCTTCTTGGAGAAGGATTCTGAAGCTTCGTCTGACTTTGGGCATGTTGCAAGAAGTGACCAATCCTTGGAAAAAGACATCATACATCATAGAGTGAAGGGACAGTGCAAGAGAGGAAGAGCCTTGATGAGATGGATTGATTCAATAACTGGGGTAATAGGAATAGGGTTGTCAGAGACAATAAAGTCGGTACAGGATAGAGCAGGGTTCAGAGCTGTTGTACATAGAGTCATTATGGGTCGAAAATGACTGGAAGACATGTAACAATAACAACAACATTAGATTTCTTTCTTTTTCTCATCACATACTAAGGGGTCTCTAGATTTATTCATCATGTATGCCTATTAATAAAATATCTGGGACTGTTGCTGTTAGGCATCATCTAGTCAAATCTAGTTCACAGCGACCCTCCAAACAACAGATTGAACCCTGCCCTATCCTGCCCCATTCTCACAATCTTCACCATGTTCAAGTCCATTGTTGCAGTCACGATGTCAATCCACCTCATTGAAGGTGTTCTTTCTCTCATCAACCCTCCACTTTTCCAGAATGTTGTCTTCTTTCCCCAAGCCTGGCACCTCCTGGCTGTATGCCCGAAGTATGTGAGACAATATCATCCTTGCCTCCAAAAAGCACTCTGGCTGTACTGCCCAGATTGATTTGTTTATTCTCTTTGACAGCCCATGGGATACGCCGTACACCTGGCCAACACCATAATTCAAAGACATCGCTTCTTATTCATTATCCAACTTTCATAAGCGTGTGAATCAATTGCATATGCCATGGCATGGGGGAGATGTACCTTAGTCTTTCCACTAATATTCTTGCTTCCTTAAAGAGATCATTCACAGCAGATTTGTCCAATACAACAAGTCTTTTGATTTCTTGACTACTGCTTCCATGATCGTCAATTGTAGATCCAAACAAAATTACATCGTTGACCAATTTCAATCCTTTCTCCACTTAATGAATTATAAATCATCTATCTGTTAGTGTAGCAAATTATATAGGTATCTCGTACATATTTTGCCCTTGTCCTACCCTGAAATTCTCAGTCATAATCAGATCCTTCCATGTCGCGCTGCCTGTGGATGTTATCTAGCCACAGTTGCACGCCCCGCCAGGTCTAGGGCCAGCCTGATGAACTAAGAGGTTAATATCAAGGCGCTTCAGTTGAATTACAGGCAGCAATAAGTCTATTAACATACTGTTACAGAAGGAAAGTTATATTAGCTCTTCCTCAGGGCAAGATCTAATGGGATTGATTTATATCCAATGTCACATCAAACAAGATATGCATAAATTGTTGAATGGAAAACTAATTTACTCTGTAACCTTTCACCCACACTACAACAAAATGTTCCAGAAAACGCCTAACTGAACCTCCTCGGAATCTCAAGATCTCTCTGGACCCTAAAGATCACATGCTTCTGGATCCTTGTCTCATCACTTCCACCTCTGATTGGATTGGACTGCCTCTCATAAGCTCTATTTGGCCTTCTGGGAAGGAGTCTCTGACCACTGGTCTCTTTACTGCTCAGGAGTTTGTGATGCTAAAGGCAACTGGTTGCTATGACAACTCATAGTTTCATACTGGGGATGGCTTCTACACATTCTTGCCAGACAAGGGCCAAGACAAGTGTTAAAATTAAATGCCAAAATGTCAAGCTATGGCAAAGGGCCTGGAAGGTATCAATTGTCTACAAGTTGCCTCTCAAGGCTCCACTTAACCCAAATTTTGCTCAAAGTCTGATCCATTGTGGAAACTCTCACTGGGTTAACAGTGGACAAAGCAGGAGACAGAGTTCACTGGGCTTTGTGTGGTTCTCATCTCTCCATAGATCTGAAAGAACCAAGTAAATCCAGATGATTCCAGCCATGGAGGCATGGTCTGGCTTCTCTAGGCAGGTACATTCCATTTGTACCTAGAACTATCGGTCCTATGGGAAATCAAGCCTCTGAAGGCCAACTTTAAATGGGCTCAAAAAGTCAATGAAAGGAATATATGATTATGCATTATATCTATGAGAACAATCTGGATTAAAGGGGTGTTATTGTGGGATGGACTGGGGGAGGGATGTGGGGGGTCATGTGCAACAATGAATAAATAAAAGAGGAAAAAAGGTCAATGAGCAAAATGGGGAATCACAATGTGGAGGGAGGCAGAGAGAGACAACAAAAACGCTGAGCATGACGGCTTAGGGCACAAATGAGCAAAGAGGAGGCGGGACAGTGCAGGGGAGGGTCACGGTGCACTGGCTGGGGTCAGGAATCTGCTCCCTCTCCGGTTTGCACACTTTCTCTGGCCTCTTTATCCTACAGAGCTCCAGTGGTGCAGTCTATCAGGATTTGCACAGCTAATCCAAAGCTGAGGCTCTCCGGCAGTTCAGACCCACCTGTGTCCATGATGGTGCAATTTACAGCCTCAGAAATCTGCTGGAGCATCAAGTATGACAAAATTCTGACTTGAGTTGTTGAATTCTGCATCCTTAAGCAACTCAACCTTCCTCTGCCCTCAGTTTTTTGCTCCGTGACAATCTTTGCCATTTCCGACGTGTGTGTTTTCAAGGACAGAGGGGTAAGGTCCAGAGCACTGAAGAGGTGATCAGAGGGCGTCAAAAATGCCCAGAGAGAAGCAGGGGCTTAGGGTCTGAATAAGGCACACAGACACTTCTCTTCACATACTTCTAAACCCTGATGTACCTCGTCCTACACCAAGTGTTAATCCCAAATCCCCTAATTATACGTTTAAACTGCTTGCTTAACTATCCAAGTCTTAATTGGGTGTGTAATTGGGGAGTCATAGATGCTGTGTAAATGAGAAAACAGTCCCCAAACTTCATTTTTGATAAACCTCCCGCACACAGTTTTCCCCCTCTGTTGTGTGGGTTTTTTTTAAAGAGAACCTTTTCCATTTATACTGATTTACTTACAAAGTTCATATACATTGTTTTTCACATTTGCTCTATCATTTTCTTTCCCACCTCATTTTCTAAACCACAGGCAACTGAGCTGACATGAAGATCTGACCCTTGCGGACACCATCTCCACCCTTGTCTCTCATACTTTGACAAAATGTAAGAAATGAAAGGACCCGCGTGGCTCATTGATTAAAGCACGCCACAGTGACCTAACTGGTTGGCAGTTCAAATCTACCCGCTGCGTTGTAGGAGAAGGATGCATCCGTTCACATCTGTGCTAATGCCAGCTTTGGAAATTCTATGGGGCAATTCTACTCTAGCGTCCAGGGCTGCCGTGAGTAGATATTGAATTAGACTGTTTTTTAAAAAAACAAAAGTTTGGTATGAAACAAAATACATGCACATAAATACACACAAGTGAGCGCACACACACGCGCGCGCGCACACACACACACTTCTTGTATGAGATTCTACTTTGAATTTAGCTTACGTGCAAAGTTCCGTTCTGTCCATTCATTTGTTTCTGTTCTAGCAACAAGATGAAAAGAGGCTAGTTTTGGAGCATAGAAACCCTCAGCCCTTCACACCATACTGTATTATCGAGATCTTTTGTTTCCCTTGCTGCCACAGATGTCATCCTGGGGGATCCAAAGCCAAGATCAGATCGCCAGGTTTTCCTAGAACCACTGGGTAATTGTACACTGACTCGGACATGCTGACCCCCTACGTGGCCAGTAGACTGCTTTGCTTCTATCTGCTCCCCAGGGTGCAGGTAACAAGGCTCATTCACATACCCCTGAGCTTATTACCCTTTCAAAGCAGCTAATAACACACACTCGAGAAGCATCTTCATTTTATAGAAAAGCTCAAGGCTGACTGAGGAGTGAGGAGTAGGCCAGCCTCACACAGCTGCTATACCACAGCCACTACTATTTGAAAGACAAGCTTGAGCTCCAACCCTAGGCTCTCTAGCACTGTTTCCAGGCCTTTGGGTTCCTTGTTGTTGAGTGTGGGGGTGGGTGGGGTGGAAGTGGTTCAGGAATTAAAATAAACTGAAAAAGAAATGCCGCTGACTCTCTTTCCCACCGTTTCCTTCGGTCTTCCTTCTTTTCTTGGCTGAGAGCATGCATTATTTATCTCCCGCACATGGAAATTTTGCAGCTATAATAAAGGTCAGAAGGGGAGAAGAGAGTTATCTAAATCTGCAACTATAACCAGGTGTGCTTTAGAATGACATAGCGAGTTTAATGGAATCCATTTGGGAATAAAATAAAGACAAAAAACTCAATGTTTCTTCTCCCCTTCTCCTTTGATAGACAAAAAAAAATTATATAGGCAAGTTTATAACCTTTCTGGACCCACACTCTTCTTCCTCTCTCCCTTCCTTCTTCCCTCCCCCAGGAAAACTTCAGCTCTTTCCTGCACAAATCAGAGGACCTATGATGAGCTGTGAGACTCTGGTGCTTTGTGTTATAAGGTTTCCTGTATCCGGTTTTGTTACTCCCTTGGATGTCTTAAATTTTCTCTGTTGAAACCCTCAAACCTATTCCCTTTAATTAAAACAATAAATATGTGCTCTGTAGCATTTGGAGGGAGCAGCTTTGGGGATATCAAGGCATAAAAACAAACAGATGGGAAGCTGTAGTTCCAGAAAAGACAGAAACCCCTGGGCTAGCATTTGTCAGTTCCATGAAGAACTTCTGCTGGCTACAGGGATGTTCTGTTAATGCTTCCTGACCTTCTCGTCCTCCTCATGTGATAGGTTCTGACCTAATTCTCACACGTGTCATCTACAGTGGATCATCAGGCTGGTCTATCTGCATTCCAACTGGGACATTGGCTACTTGTACCAAAAACATATGGAGCTTATTCAGTTTCTTCCCCTTACATGAAGGGAAAGGCCCTGGTTCCATAAAAAAAGATTCAAAACCCTTTGTTCTATGCTCCTTCCTGGAACTCCATGAGAAAACAACCAAAACGTTATTGTTTTAGTTACTGAAACAAGGAAAATGTCACGCTTTCCAATAACTAATTACTGCCTCTGAAAGCCTGATGGAGGGTCTGCTATGAGTCGGTTCTGACTTGGCGGCATCCAACAACAAAAACAACAACAATCACAGGCGTATTTCAGAAATGTTGCCGTTTCCAAGCCAGAACACAATAATAAAGTGAGTCACACCAAGTTTTTTGCTTCCCAGCGTACATAAAAGTTATGTTTACACTCTACTGTAGTCTATTATAAGTGCAATACCATTACGAAAAAGGCTGAAATACTGTAAGGATTATTAGAATGTGACTGAAACAGAAAATGAGAAGGTGCTGTTGGGGAAAATGGCACTGCCAATAGATTTTCTCCGTGCAAGATTGCCACAGAGTGTCTACTAAAACAGATTGTCGTTGTTGTTGTTGATTGCTGGTGACTACTTGAGCACAACGACTCAGCGACCCTATGAACAAAGGGCCTGAAGCCTTTCTATAACTCTTGACATTTATCAAAGTTCATAGATTTTCCAGAGGCATGGTGTTTAGAAAGTGGATGCCACTCCTGCTTCCAAAAAAAAAATTGATTAAGCAAAACATAATAAAATATTTCAAGTCTTTGGTAAAATGGAAATTTCTCCAGGGTAAATGTCTTTGTCCTGAGATTAAAGCCCATGCATGTACCGAACATAATGGTAGTACCTGGGGCAGTCTCTGGGCTCAGCTCCCCTGAGCTACAGGAAAATGAGCAGACTCTATCAAGAACCCATTCTGCTCTGTACAACTTAGAAGGTGAAGAAGCTTAAGAAGGAATGATAATACAAATCTCCAGATCTCAAGCAAATGTATAATGGCAGTATTGTCTGGAGATGCCAAACCCTGTGGGAAAATATTGTACTTAGAAAAATAGTCACTAAGCGAAAGAGAGGAAGACAATCTATGAGATGAGTTGACACGGTGACTGCAACAACGGGCTTGAGCATGAAGGAGACTGAGGAGGGGACAGATAGGGCAACGTTTTGATCTGCTCTTCATAGAGTCACTGCATTGTAATTGGCTCAACAGCACTGAACGACATGATCAAAGTAAAGACTAAGGTTGCTCTTGGACAAGGATGAGAGAGGTGAAGGAGATTAGAATTCAAGGATATGGAACAAACCTTAGTTGGCCTTTTGTTTTTTTACTGTTCTGTTGTTGTTAGTTGTTGTTAGCTCTGATTCATGGGACCCCCAGATGCTGAGTAGATTCGCTCCACAGAGTTCCCACAGATCTGACTTTCAGATGTCAATCTTCAAGCCTATCCTTCAAGGCGTCTCTGGGTGAATTTGAGGTACCAACCTTCTAACTAGCAGTTGTGTGCTTAACCATTTTTTTGTCACTCAAGGACTCCTCAAGTATTGTGCCTTAGATATACACATTCTTTTCATTCGTTTTCAAAATTCCACAAGGTAGAGATGAATTTATTTTATATAGACTTAAATTGAAATTTTTGAAATTGAAAATTGCAGATAATTTAACAAGGAAAACACTTAGTAAGAAGCATGCCAACTTGAGGATTCTCGTGCCAAAGCCCATATTCCTTCAATCACTTCACCACCATCATCATCGTCAGCATCATCTTCCTCATCATTAACATTCACTGGCCTCTGAGATGTAGCATCTTTTCCAATGGGCATTTAAAAAAAAATAAAATCATTCTCACAACTATATTTTGTCATGGCTCCAAACTGAGGCTCAGAAAGACTCACTGACTGTCCAGGTCTCGCCGATGGTCAGTGGCAGAAATCAGGTCTCTCTGAGTCCTTCCTTTAAACCATGCTGACTTACTACCTCCTACTATTTCCATATCAATCTAGTGATTGCATTTATTGGCTAACAAATCATTCTCTCTCTCTCTCTTAGCCTTGGCTTCCTACAAAAGGAGCAGTTTCTATTTCACGATTTAAGATTCTCTTCCAAGCTGATCTGAAAAGCTAATCTAATTTCAGAGCAGCATGCACGGAGGGAATGCTATTGGTTCGGGTTTGTGTTTCTGAAATAACCTGTCTTCTTTCTTCCCAGGAGAGCAGCAGTAAATACACAGATGGATGGGGGGCTAAAGGAGCCCACAAATCCTGCAAAATGACACCACGTGATAAATACGTGATTCTTCTGAGGAAGAAAATGAATCAACATTTTGCTGTGCCTTTTCACACAGTTGTCACTCAGAGACATCGAGGTATACTCACTCTCACAATAGCTTTATTCAGACGAATGATTTAGAGCCAACAATTGGAGATTAGCACAGTTGCAAGCTCAGATCCAGGGCTCAACCTTCCAGGACGCTCTCCTGCTCTGTCTGTATGCTCTCAATCAATCAACAAATAGCAATCATTTTACCTCCTGAATAACTCGAAAGCAGTATGCTCTTATGCAATGTTTTTCTAGGCTCTTATTACCTACTGCCTGGACTACTGTCAAAGTCAAAGTCATTGCTTTTCAGTGGGGTTGGGTTATAGATGACCCTCTAGCGGTTTTTGGAAGTTGTAAATTGCATGAGAGGAGATTTCCCATCTTTCTCCCTCAGAGCCACTGGTGGATTTGAACCCCCACAGAGGCGTGGGCTTTGGATTAGGAGAGCAACTCTGGGTGGAGTATGCCATCAGAGCGCCCCCCTGGACTACTGTTGTGTGCTATCTAGTCGGAACTGACTAGATAAAACCACTGGGTTTACAGGGGCAGTAAATTGCATGGGAGGAGATTGCTTCTCTTTCTTCCACAGAACAGCTGGTGAGATGGTGAGTCTCCTTGTTTCACATCTCCCCGCCCACCTTTACACAGAATGCCCCACATCTCTGGACTCTACTACCTGGAGAACTGCTCCGGCTTCAACACACAACTCGAATGTCAACTCCACCGGGATGTAGCAACTTCAGTGTGGCTGATCAGCTACTGAGTTATGATCATAGCGTCTCACGTTAAAGAAACCACATGTTTAATATTGGTTTTGTGCTCAATGCTTTTACTGTCCTGAAAGCTCCCCAGGTAAAAAAGTGGATTGGCATACAATACTACATTCACTGTGTGCCAATAGCTACTTAAAATCGGATTTAATTGACATGCTAGGCATTATGCCAGTGGCTGGGTATTGTGGTGGTGCGTCATTGAGTCCACAATGTCCCATGGCAGCCCTGTGTGACAGGGTAGAACTGTCCCATAGTGTTTCCTTTGCTGTAATCTTTACTAGAGCACATCAACGGGTCCTTTGTCCCCTTGAACATTAATGGTTTCAAACCACTGGTCATTTGGTTACCAGCAGTGCGCCACCTGAGTTCCTTAGTGAGTGGGCAGTTAAATGAATTTCTAAATGAGTACTTGAATAAATAGACAAATGAATGTTGTTGATTGTTGAAGGGTAGCCATGCCAGGGTACTGAGACAAGCCTTTAAAGAAAATAAGATCTTTTTGCAAGACTTTTGTGAAATTGCTTCCAGAAACACTTAAAAAATGTTGTCTAACCACAGTTCACTGTAAAATTATGCAGAAATATAATTAAAGAAAAAAAGTCGTGTGTCACAAGTCTTCTCTGAAAGTAGCTGATAGTCTAGTGGGAAAATAACATTCACAGCCATGAAATAATGGGAAATCCAATAAAGCACAAATTAATTTATAGGATAAAAATTATGGGGCAATCCCAAAACAAAACTTCAAAGGGATTCTTTCGAATCTTGATAGAGTAAGACAATTTGGGAAAACATTAAAAGAGTATACAAGAGTCATTCTAATCAACATCCCAGAAGATTTTCTTGTGTGGATCTTGATAATTTAATACTAAAATTTCTAGAAGTATGGAAGGGTAAGAATAGCCAGTCTTGAAAAAGAATAAATCTTAAGGACTTATAGTATCATAAGACTTATATTAATTATTTGGTAATTAAAACATCTATGATATTTACAAAAGGATAAACTCAATGCTGTTGGGTCAATTCTGACTCAAAGTCACCCTCCATTGGGTTTCGTAGGCTGTAAACAGTAAAAGGAGGGCACTGCCTGCCTTTGTCCCACAGAGTCACTCTAGTCTTGAATCATGAGAGAGACATAGCCTTTGGGTCACATTGTGACTTACTCTCAGCTATACCACCAGAACTCCCTAAGGAAACAAAGAGGACAGAGACAGACGAGGCCACAAGCAGAAGAGATGCTACAACGCAATTTGAATAAAGAGCATCTTCTCCAGAAATGGTTTCTGATCAAATGCACATCCACATAGACTCCCACTTACTCTTTACTGTTGAGTTAGAACCAGCTGTGTGTGTTATATTATGTACATGTGTGTATATACCCATACATACTATAGGGAGCTTTAGTGACTTAATGGTAAAGAGCTGTGCTCCAACCCAAAAGCATGCAGTTCTAATCCACCAGCAGTTCAACAGAAGAAAAATGAGCAATCTCCTCCCATGTCATTTACTGCCAGCCTGCTGGAGGGTCAACTATGAGTCGATTCTGACTCGACAGTACACAATAACAACATATAGACGATGGATACACGAACCACACAAAAATGGCATCATTTGCAAACATAAATTCCAGATGAACTGTGTATCTAAATGTGAAACTTAGTGTTTTATAAGAAAATCATTTTATAATGTTGAAGAAGGCAAAGATGTCTTAAATATGTTATAAAAATATAAACGTAATTCTGAAAAGTGATATATTAGACAATATTAAAATGCGGTGGTATAATCAAAACACATGCAAAAGAATAAAAAAGCATTTTAAACAGTTAGAAATGATGTTGGCAGTGTGTGTCTAAGAATGAACACAAATACTGAATATAGGAAGATTTCCCTCAAATTAATTTAAAAAGGAAAAAAAGTACAACCAGCAACCCAGTTGCAGAAGAAAACAAAAGATTTGAAGAGACAGCTTACTAGAAGAGGCTTACTAATGATCTATTAAACCTACAAAAATGTGTTCTGGCTGAAAAGTCATTTAATCTGCATCATGGAAATGCTAATTAAAGACCCTACAGCATTAACACTTCCACCAGAATGGCTAAATAAAAAAGAAAATAGTGTTTGCAAGAGTAGGAGTAACAAAATTATTGCACACTTCCAGTACAATTGTGAACTATTATGACAACTCTATAAAATCTTTGGTTAGTATCTGCTAAAACTAATCATATCCAGCTATGGGTCGCTTCCAACTCAGCATATACATCTGGTGGCTTCATGGTAAGCAGGTGCAAGGAAAGGAATGTGGTTCAAAGTTAGGAGTTGGTTCCAACTTCACAGTACATACTAACAACAACAAGGACCCAATAATTCTATTATCAGGAGCATGTGTAATAAAATCCTATAATATATCCACCAGTAGGCTGGTACTGGGATATGTATGCAGCAAGAAGATGATTTGTAATAACTTCAGATTTGGAACTTATCCAAATGATTTTCAAAAGTTGTTGCTTAGACCATCAAGTTTATTTTAATTCATAATTACCCAGAGGACAGAAGACGGTCTCATAGAGCCCCTGGTCTATACTCTACACAGGAGCAGACCCTCAGGACTTTTCCCGGAGAGCTGCTGGTGAATTCTAACCACTACTTCTTGGTTAACAGTCTAGTGCTTTATTGAATAAATAAATTTTTTAAATCATCATTTATTCATACCCAGCAATAATACAGCGCTGAGGATGAACAATTAAAAACTACATTATGGATGAATCTCATCAATGTAAAGTTGGATGAGAGACACAAAAGGGACAGGCAACATCATTCATTATATATAAAATTCAAAACAGGAAAATAAATCTTCATCAAAGTAAAGATAATTGTCACCCTTGAGAGGGCCGGAAGGGGGCTTGCTTGCTGGAGGGTGGCGACTCTGGGGTGCTGACGATGATCTGCTTCTAGATCTAGTTGCTAATCAGGCAGATGTATTCAGTCACTTTATGGGGTCCCTGAATGGCACAAAATGTTAAGTGCTTGACTACTAACCATAAGATTAGCAGTTCAAATCGACTAGAGCTGTTTCAGAATAAAGGCCTGAAAATTTGGAAAACTCAGGTAGTCATTTTACTCTGCACGCATGAGGTCATCATCAGTCTGAAGAGACTCAATAGCAACTGATTTAGTGTTCAGTTGATGAAAATTCATGAGGCTCTTTGTAAAGATGTGCCCTCTCTCTGCATATTGCCTTAAATAAAGTTAGTAGTAAAATGATAAAAACATATGAAAAATTGTATCATGAGCATTAAGAACAACAGACCTGAACCCTGCCCTGTCCTGTGCCCTCCTCTGACATACTCGAGCCCCCAGCTGCCATCGCTATGTCAATCCATCTTGCTGGGAATCTTCTCCTTCATTGACCCTCCATCTTTCCAAGAAGGAGGTCTGTTTCCAAGGAAGAGCATCACCTGGTAATCTGCAGGTGAGAGATGTGAGAGATGAAATTGCATCACCTTAGTCTCTAAGGAGTAGTCTAGCTGCACTTTTTTCCAAGACCTTTCTTTTGTTCTTTTGGCAGGCAGTCCATGGGCTATTCAGTACTTTTCTTCAGTGCTACAACTTAAAGGTGTCAATTCTTCTGCCATCCTTATTTATTGTCTAATTCTCTGATGCATAGTGAGTGAGTGTGAAGACCTTGACCTGAATTAGGTGCACCTTAATCTTCCAGCAGACATCATTACTCTTAAATAGTCTGGAGACATCATTAACAGTGGACATGCCTCATGTACTATAACTCCTGATTTCTTGACTGCTGATACCAAGTGTGTTGATTGTTGAAATTCTAAATATGGCCTTAAAACACATGTTAAAATGAAGTCTAGATGAATTTTACACAATCACACCACCATATATACACATACATATATGCCTTTTACCCCAAGAAAAATCTTTTAATCTTCAACCAGACATAAACCCTGAAATCTTCTAAGTAATATTCTCTTTAAAGAATTATCTATATCAGATCAAATTCACAACAATAACATGAAATTGTAGATAGTCTGGTGCAGTGAATCAAGTAATAGATCTCTTTCAGTCATAGTCTTCCATTTTGTGTTGTTTTTTTAAAACCTAGACTCTTTGATCTAGTTAGCACTGAGGGATGTGATGTATCTTGAATCCCATCTTACTAGCAAATATGACCCAAGTGGTCACCTTTAGTTCTTTTGGAGATGTGGCTTGTAGCCCTGAGATCATATAATGAAGAATGCTGTTAGTCCGGTCTATCTTTTATCATCTGGATATCAATCACATCTTTAAAGTGCAACAGAGAAAGAATGTCACCTTAAAGACTAAGGTGCATGCACTTAATAAAATCCATGGTATTTGTCATTGTTTTACTTGTGAAAGCTGGAAAATTAATAAAAAGGCTGAAAAAAGAATTGATACCTTTGAATTGTGGTATTGGCAAAAGTTATTTATTATATCATAGACTATCAAAAGAACAAGGAGTTTTGTCCATAAGGAGTTGTGCTGTTACTCCAAATTTGTGCTGCATCTCTCTGGCAGTTCAAATCCACCAGCAGCTCCTCGGGAGAAAGATGAGCAGATCCTTCCTATGCAATTCGAAAACCTCTAGGGACCTGCTGGAGGGTCAGCTATGAGTTGGTTCTGACTCAACGATAATGAACGAAGCTGAGCTGAACCAAAAGAAAAAAAGAAAAACAAAACTTGTGTCAGGTGAAGTGCAGTCAGATTGCTCTTTAGCAGTAAAAGTTCTGAGACTGGTCATGTCATCAGGAGGGGTCTTTGGCAGGGGACATGCTCAGAAAGGTGGAGCATCTGTTAAAGAGAGGAAGACCTTCAATGAGACAGACTGACACAGTGACTGCAGCAACGGGCTTAAGCACAGTGTGGTTTATGAGGATGGCTCAGAATCAGGCAAAGTTCCAAGCAGTTGCATTAAAGCATTGCGATGAATCTGTATTGACTGCATCACACCTAACAGGAACAATACTGCATCTGACCAGATCCACTTACCTCAAAAACCACCAGCAGCAGCACCTGGTCCAGAGCTCCACAGCCCTCCAACCATGTAGATCAGCCTGAACTAACCACCCTGAGAGCTCCTGACCACCTGGTGAGCCAAGCCTGATTTACAGATCTGGGACCTGGCAGCCTCCACAACTGTGTGAGCCACTCCCCTGATGGTCTGTGAGCTTCTGTGAGATATTGCAGCATATTACAGAAGACAAAAACATAACCAAGAGCAAGGGGGGCTAAGGAGGGCTGACTGACATCAGAGATGATGGAGGGGCGTAACGCTTCAGAAAAGTTGGACATTTGGGACATTTTTAACTAGTGCCTCATAGGAACCTGTTATGTACTAATCCTCCTAAAAGAATTTATCTATGCAGACAGGGACTTGAGGGGCCAGTGAGTTTATGTTGATGAGGAAGGAGCATCCCAGAAAAGAATGACAACGGTTGCACAATTTATGACCCCAGTCATAAATAATTACAAAACACATAATCACCATCATAAAGAAATGGAGAAACTGTGGACGTTGTGTATGTTTTATTGCATACATTCTCAACAACAGCAAAACAAAGGAATCTGAGGTGGGTGGGTGTGGATAAAGAACTACAGGATGGAAAAATCACATAGCCAACTCAATTTAAAGGCAAATAAAATGTGTCATGGCCCTTCTGGATTTGGAATAAGCCACCAGAACTAATCCCCCTGTCACCTTGGCCTTTGGGGGTTCTTGATCATACCCTTCTTTGTCACGAGGGCTATTTCAGTGGAAAAGTTAGGAAGCCCTTCAGGTCACTGTGATCTGCCAAAATGAGACTTTGAAAGCCCAAGGGAGCTGTTTATGTGTAGAATATTCCGTTTGCAATGTTATGTGAATATCCAGTGGATTAAAGAAGGCTTCACATCTCGAGGTGGGGGGTAAGGAGGAAATCCATTTATCTTTTAAACTTTTACATTTAATATGTAAGTCTTATTTTTTCAATTCATAAACCGAATAAAGTAGCATCTAACAGTAAAGCATAAAAAAATCCTGCTTGAGAAAGATAATAAATGACAAGGGAAATGGGCCATATTAAGGAGAGATATATTCTTACAGTCTATTTCTATACACATGTTTACTCCAAAATGTCTCCAGCAGATTTCTCTGAGCAATGAGACTAATGAGGGACTTTCAACATTTTATATATTTTCATATTTTTTTTCATTCTCTGAAGATGGGTTGTTGCTGCTTTTAAACTTGTAAATACAATAAAACAATTTTCATTTCTAAAGGTATCTCAGCAAGAATGAGAATGGTGAAACAAATCATTAATTAGTTTTCTAAATTTTGGCAATCAAAGCCTCCTGTCAAATGAAATCTTGACTTTCTGCACTTCACAATGAGCTGAACACTGAAGACCCAAAGGCTCTTTTTACAGCCAAAGACCTAAAGGCTCTTTTCAGAGGCAAGAACTCTAGCCTGCACTGACGGACATGAGCAACCGAGACGGTGGAGGATTCTGCCTACACTGACGGGCCCTGGCTACACTGAATTGCTGAACTAGCTGAAAACCCCCTGGATACATTGAACTGCTGAACTAGTGGAGAACCCTCCGAGTGCACCAATGACCATGAGAGGCAAAAGAAGAGGAGGAGTTAAGATCCTGGGATATACTTTTGGCAAGATTGTTAGTAGCTGTGCAATTCCTCCTTATCACTTTCAACATCTAAATTGAGCCATTACCACTAAATGTTGGAAGAAAAAGACAGCATGAAAAGATGATTATTTGGTACTTGCATCAATTCTAGGAGAAGAGAGAGTTTCAAAGAAGAAAGATGATACTATTAAAGAAAAATTTAAAAAAATGATATCTTGAGTGGAAATGAAATGTTTGAACCAACCAAAGCAACTCTGATGCAGACCTTGCTTGCCCATCCTCTCCTTGGGCTTTGGGGGCTCTGGGTAAGAAACTGTGTCAAGGATGTGAGATTCTCAGTGTGTGGGGGATCAAGTTGGAGCAGACTTCCCAGCAGCTAAGAGTCTCTCTCTTCTAGTGCTATCACTGGGGCTGGTGGTCCAAGGGGCTTTTATTCTGTGAAGGCCATATGAATCATCAGGTTGACCACCTGGTTGTCATAGCCAAATTCATTGTCATACCAGGAAATGAGTTTGACAAAGTGGTCGTTCAGAGCAATGCCAACCCCAGCATCAAGGTGGAAGAGTGGGTGTCACTATTAAAGTCACAGACAACCTGGTCTTCAGTGTATCCCAAGATGCCCTGGAGGAGCCCTTCTGACGCCTGCTTTACTACCTTCTTGATGTCATCATATTTGGCAGCTTCCTACAGATGGCAGGTCAGGTCCACAACTGACATATTGGGGGTAGGGACATGGAAAGCCATGCCGGTAAGTTTCCCATTCAGTTCAGGGGTGACCTTGCCCACAGCCTTGGCAGTATTAATAGATGCAGGGATGATGTTCTGGGTCGCTCCAAGGCCATCATGCTACAGCTTTCCAGAGGGGCCATCTCTGTCTCTGGGTGGCAGTGATGGCATGGACTGTGGTCATGAGTCCCTCTATGATGCTGAAGTTGTCACTGATGACCTTGGCCAGGGGAGCCAAGCAGTTGGCGGTGCAGGAGACATTGCTGACAATCTTGAGAGAGTTGTCATACTTTTCATGGTTCACGCCCATCACAAACATGGGAACACCAGCAGAAGGAGCAGAGATGATTACCCATTTGGCATCACCCTTCAAGTGAGCCCCAGCCTTCTCCAAGGTTGTGAAGATAGCAGTGAACTCCACAACATACTCAGCACCAGCATCACCCCACTTGATGTTGGCAGAATCTCACTTCTGGAAGATAGTGATGACTTTCCCATTGATGACCAGCTTCTCATTCTCAGCCTTGACAGTGCCATTGAACTTGCCATGGTTAGAATCATACTGGAACATACAGACCAAGTAGTTGAAGTCAATTAAGGGGTCCTTGATGGCAACAACATCTACTTTGCTAGGGTTAAAAAACAACTCTGGTGACCAGACGCCTAATGCAGCCAAATCCATTTACTCTGACCTTCACCAGCATGTTTCAGGGATGCAGCTGAGGCTGCATTAGAAGAGATGGTAATTTGTCGATCAATGAGGAGCAGAGAGACTGAAGGAACATTCTTCAGGATACTCTCCCATCTGGAATTGTGGCCGTGATGTTGGCAGAATTGAGGTCATGCTGGCCTTTCCTATCCTGTGAATTAATGATAAATGATGGATCAAGAAAGGATATTCCCTGCCCTTGCTATGTTTCTTTTGATGAGCTTGTCATTACGTTACATCTTGAATTAATGATCTCACTTCATATATACTTGACCAAATGCATTTTCTCCCCTTTTCCTTTGTTTGAATTCTATATAAGGTGTAGTAATTTAACTTTTGGCAGATAAGACTTTAAAGTGCTAAGGGAAAATGTTGTCTGAATCCTGTTCGTGGGTATGACTCCTAAATCTCTACCTTATTTTTTGAACCCTGAATCTAACTAATTGAGTTGTGCCATCCTGGAGAAAAATTGACTCCATTTTTTAATATCACGCTTTCATCCATCTTCACTCTCCTTTATGAACATTTCCAGAAAATCCAAAGCATCGGGAAAATTCATTTAAAGACTTCTATTTTAGATGACCATTCACTGGCTTAGACAACCTTCTGGGGTATATCCAAAAGTGCTAAAACAGAAGATAAAGGAATTTTTACGATACAGTTCTGTTTTTAAACTCCTCCCACATTAAAGAGCTCTGGGGGCATACAGTGCAGAGAGTTTGTTTTTATAAATTTTTCTGCTAAGGTTAATAGCAGACCAGTTATAAGAAATGTCGAGTCAACATTGTCCCAAATGCTTGACTGGTTCTGTAAGTCCATGATTTCTGAAATCGACTGCTCCTCCTTTGTTCAGCTCCCTAGCTCCTCTATGTCCCTTGGGTTTGGTGGTTTGCTGGAAGGTTCTCTTGAGACTCAGAGCCTTCAGGGGAATGACTCACATGACTTTAGGTGTGCAGGCTGGTTTTGTAGAAAGTGGTGAGTGATGGGTCAGGATCCTGTAGATTGTCAGTTACGGTGGAGCTGGATGCTGTGTTCCAGGAAAGTGAACATCCCAAAAGAGAGAGCTAGCCCTGACGGCTCATGAGCTTATATATACAGTCTAGTAGGACGGGGTTTTAATCTCATCCTAATCCTCTCTTTTTAACAGCATAAATACATCAGCACAATATAAACAGTCAATGATTGGCTAGGAAAGACATTTTGAATGATCAATCTTGGACACCCAGAGAGTTTCACTGTTAACCCAAAAGCAGCCCTTCTCTGGCTTTTTGAATCCACCAATTTCTCGGGAGAATAATATATTCTGTGATTAAACACAAATCTGGTATGTGTTTGTATATAATTGTACATGTTGTTGTTGTTAAGTTCCGAGTCCAGGCAACTCACAGCGACCCTGTGAAGGAAAGTCCTGGACACCTGTATAACTTTTGTTCTTTCTCCAGGTTCAGAGGGTTTCCAGAGGCAAGCTATTGTGGAAGTGGATGCCACTCCTGCTTCCAAGCATGTTTTAATCGGGGAGCTCCATCAAATACTGTCCACCACGGGTAACCATTATCACATTTGATATATCAGTGTTACAGTGTTCGGCTTCACAGCAACAATGAGTTACCTCTGTACAGCAAGTGGACACACCAGGGTTACATGACCTTTGCACATACATCTAACAAATACATAGGCACTGAAAGTGGTTAATAGTCTTGCTCTGTCTAAATGGTAGTACTAAGGCTGCCTTACTCTTTTCTATTTTTGCTTGTCTCTATTTCTCAATTTTCTTACACTGAACATGTATTACATTTATAATAAGAAAAACTGCATTGTTATGGATGAGCAGGAATTGAGACATTTAGTTATTCTAGCAGCAGTCTAGTGTCATTTCACGCCAATAAGAGATCCAAGCGATATTTGAGGATGACAATTTTAGCTCTAATTACTTCTTTTAAACTATTCTAACCGTATTTCATTCAGTTTATTTTATATACAGAAAAATTTTTAAGGGAGAAATGTATAGCTGGATGAGTTTTCACCCATGCAGAATGTAATTTTTGTGGTCTTTGTGTTTCTTATTCTGCTTGCTGCTTTATTTTATTTAGCTGGTTTTATGTATTAAGCTGTAGCTTACATGCAGTTTTCATTGTTGTTGGTGGCACACCATTGAGTCAGAACTGACCCATAGCTGACCCTCCAGCGGGTTTTCAGAGGCAGTTAATTGCATGATAGAAGATTGCCCATCACTCTCCCAGAGTAGCTGGTGGATTTGAATTGTGTACCTTTGGCTTGGCAGGGCAGTTCCTTACCACACTGGACCACAAGAGCTCCCTTACATACATACAGTAAACTTCACTGGTTGAAACTGGACAATGTGACATATTTTGATATGGAAATGAGGGCCTATTAATCCCAAATTTCAATACTCTGTCTGGGCCTCTTTGACAAAACTAATTTATATGAAATCCTGTTCGGAATTCAAGGATAACACAGTTTTTAGAAATCATTTTATGTGCTCCACCATATCAATGCAAAACTGAGAAAGATCAGATGACCCTTAAATTCCAAGTCTGGTGCTGCTTCTGATGACTCAATGCCAAGTGACCATACAGGGCAAAACTGCTTTATAATAGTAGCAGACTGCTACACTGTTCTCCCACACAGAAGCTGGCTCAAATTGCTTACGGTTTGGCCAGCAGCCAATTGTTTTAATCCCTGTATCACTATGACTCCCGCTCATACAATATATGCAAAAATAATTTAATTAATTCAACATCAGTTTCTTACTTTAAAATTTGTTCTCTATAAACTAAGAATAAAAAGGAACATTTTCATATTTTAAAGAATGGTAATAGTATTACTCTCTCTCTTTTTCTTAAATTGCTACTAAAGGGAGCTCTGGTAGCCTAGTGGCAAGAAGCTGCACTGCAATCCCAGAGGTGTATGGTTCAAATCCACCAGAAGCTCTGCTGGAGAAGGAGGAGCAATCTCCTCTTGTACCAGTCAGATCCAATATGACAGTACACACACACACAAAATAATAAAATTTTTTTAAAAGTTAAATTGCCATTGAGTCATAGCCAACTCACAGCTGACCCTCCATTGGATTTCTGAGACTGTAAATCCCATAGGCAATTGCCCATCTTCTCCCACAGGATTGCTGGTAGATTATTATAATTGCCGGAGCCATGTCGCCATTGAGTTAGCAGAGCAAATAAGACCCCTACAAGTAACATTTTCCTTCAAAGAGATAATTTCATGTGTTTCAAAGATTAAAACCAAAACAATGATCTTCATGCCTTTTCAGTTAAACTCATAGGTGTCCAATCAGAGTAATAGGTGAGATAAATAAGGCACAGAGTTAAAGGTTAGAAAAGATGGATAAAGTTGTCTGTATTCACAAATGAGATTTCTTTTCAAGATTATATTTTAAAGCATAACATCTACAATTTACTTCATGATAGTGGTGCCATCAAGTCAACTCCAACACAGAATGACCTATGAATAGCAGAGCTTGCCTTATCCTGCACCGTTCTCGTGATCTCACCCTGCTCAAACTCGTCACTGCAGCCACTGTGCCAGCCCATCTCATTGAGAGACACCTCTTTCATTGATCTTCTATTTTTTCCAAAATGATGTCTTTTTCCAAGAACTGACAACGTGCCCAAACCATATAAGATGAAGTTTCCTTATTTTTAAGACACACCCTGGGTGCACTTCCTCTAAGACCTGCTTGATCTCTTTCTTGGCATTCCATGAGCTATCCAAGACTTTTCTCCAATATCACAACTCAAAGACCTTGAATTTTCTTCTGCCAACCTTATTCATCGTCCAACTTTCAGATGCATAGGAAGCAATTTTACACTATGATTTGGATAGAAATCACCTTAGTCTTTAAACTGATATCCTTACTCGTTAGCACTTTAAAGAGGCCTTAACAGCACGTTTTCTTAGTGCAACACATATTTTTTCCCTTTAATTTCAGGATTACTTCTACCATGGATGTTGATTTTTGATTCAAGTAAAATGAAATCCTTGACAACTTTAATCTCTGTGTCATCTATCATGATGTTGCCTATTGGTTCAGTGGTGAAGATTTTTGTATTCTTGATGGTGAGATGTAATTAATATTAAATGTTATAATCTTTGATCTAGAGCAAGTGTTTCAAGTTTTTTTCACTCTTTCAAGGCAAAACTATGTCATCTGCATAACACAGGGTGTTGATAAGTCTTCCTCCAATTCTGATGCTTCTTGAAAGGTTTGCTCAACAAACAAATTGAATATGTATGGAGAAAGGATACAGCCCAGAAGCACACCAATCCCGATTTTAAACTATGGTGTGTCCCTTTGTATGGTCTAAACAACAGCTTTTTGGTCTTTGTATAGATTTCTCGTAATTAAGGATTCTGGAAATCCCATTCTTCTCAGTGTTATCCAAAACTTGTTTAGATACACACAGTTCAATGCTTTTGCATTGACAGAAAGAATACAGAGAGTCACTGTACCATAAAGAATTGGTCAACAATGAAACATTTCAGAAAGTATCGTATGGTCAAGAACCAATGATAATCAAAGAGGTTCAAGCTGCACTGAAGGCATTGGCAAAGCAAGAAGGCCCCAGAAATTCGTAGAATGTCAACTGACATGTTTCGACAAACAGATGCAGCCCTGGACATATTCACGGTCTATGCCAAGAAATTTAGAAGATAGCTGCTTGTCTGGTGACTACAAGAGATTCATACTTTTTACTATTAAAAAAAATTAAAAGATCCAACAGAATGCAGAAATTATCAAACAATGTCATTATTATTATATGCAAGTAAATTTTTGCTAAAGATTTAAAAAGACCAGTCTTGAGCTATTTCCAGGTTGGGAAGAGGAGCGGAATGGCTGGATTCTGCAAAGGTGTGTTTTCTGTTTTGGGGTTGAGACGAGGGTGTGGCTGTTGCTCACATTAGGGTGTGAGCTGATTGGATTTGACTTTGTATCTAAAAAGGCTTTTGGACCCTCAGGCCTGGTTTGTTTTTTGTGCTTTTTTATTTATTTTTTTTAATTTTTTTTTTTAAAGTGGCTCTCCTGAATATAAGCTTGGAAGGAGGAGTGGCATCCACTTCCAAAAACAGCTTGCCTTCAGAAACTCTGTGAACCTGGAGAGAAGATGAAAGTTTTGTGTTCAAGACTTTCTTTCATAAGGTCACTATGGGTTGCCTATGACTTTATGGCACTTAACAACAAAAACAACAAAGATTTAAAAATTACTTATACAGTACATCTACAGAAAACTTCCTAAGGCTGATTTAGAAGAGGTCTTAGTACCAGGGATATAATTGCTGATGTCAGATGATTCTTGGCTGAAGGCAGAGACTGTAAGAAAAATGTTTACTTGTAGTTTATTGATTACGCTTATGAATATGCACCTTGTTGTTGCTATTGATTGCCTTTGAGTCAAGCATGACTCATAGCAACTCTATGAACCAAAAGGCCTGAAGCCCCTGTACATCTATTGACATTTATCAAAGTTCATAGAGTTTCCAGAGGGATGTTATTTAGGAAGTGGATACCACTCTTGCTTTCAAACTTGTCACAGTGTATTATTGTTATTATTCCTGTGATGTATAGTGACCCTATGAACAACACCTGTGAACCCTTCCCTGTCCTGAGCCAGCCTCACTAATTCTGACACACCAACCCACATTGCGTCAGTTACTGTATCATTCCATCTCATCCGGGGTCTCCCTCCTCTGTGTCCCCCCACCATTCCAAGCATCATGTCTTTCTCCAAGGATGGATCTCTCCTGGCCATGTGCCTAAAGTAAGTGAGGCAGAGCTTCAAAATCCTAGCCTCCTAGCAACAAATAATTAAGAAATGAAATCAAAAGGACACTACTTAGAACAATATGTTGTTGTTGTTTGATGCCGTCGAGTCATAGACAACTCATAGCAACCCTATGAACGAACAACCTGAGCACTGTTCGTACATAGAGTTTCCGGAGGCAAGCCATTTCAGAAGTAGATGCCGCTCCTGCTTCCAGTAGAACAGTATAAAAATGCAAAAAATATATAAACCTAATGCCCTCGAGTCAAATTCCAACTTGCAATGACTTTTCACTGAGGTTCCAAATGTAAATCTATCTGGGAAAAGACTGCCCATCTTTCTTCTGTGGAGCAGGCTGGTGCCTTCAAAGAGCTCATCTTTTTCTTAGCAATGCAACATAAAATGCACTGTGCCACCAAAGCTCCTTACAAAATGCACAGAGAAAAATAGTGCAAACACAAAAGGAAAGCTGGATAAATTGTGAGTAGAGCTTAATACCGGTACAGGGCAAGCAACCTGTGAAGTTTGTCAATGAGGTTATGCCTGTTGGAACCACTGCAGTACCTAAGAGGGTGGGAAAGATTGAAAGAGTAGTGTTGGTTTCCCAGGGAAAAAGACTAAAAGTAAGGCCAGTGGCTGTCTTAGTTAGGGAAGGTGCCACTCATTTTTCTACATGTTGTTGTTGTTATGTGCCGTCAAGTCGCTTGCGACTCATAGCGACCCTATGTACAACAGCCTTGAACTCTGCTCTGACCTGTGCCAATCACACTGCCTCTGATACACCCATCCTGATTACCCAAGTCACTGAATCAATCCATCGTCATAGAGGGCTTTCCCCTCCTGTGTTGTCCCTCCACCCTACCAAGCATGATGTCCCTCCTTACAACATGTGCAAAGTATGTTAGATGGAGCCCCAGAATCCTTGCCTCTGAGGAGCCGCCCAGTTTAACCCTTTCTAGGATGAATTTCTTTGTTTTCCTAGCAGTCATGGTACCCTCAATACTCTTGTCCAGCACCACAGCTCAAAGGCATCAATTCTCATTCTATCCTCCCTAGTCATTGCCCAACTCTCTGATGCATAACTGATTGCAAAGACCATGGCCTGTATCAGAAAATGGGCTTTGTTGCAATAACAAATAAATTGCAAATCTTGGTGGATCAACATATAAAGTTTTATTCCTCACTTATACAAAGTCTAGTGCAGAACAAGAGGACTCTTTGTCCCTTAATTCTCCCTATGTAGTCTCTAAAGTTTCAATAGATCTCAGCACCCCTCAGTGGACATCTAGGGTACTTTCTCCTAATATCTCCATTTCTCTCAAATAAAAGAGATTCAGCCACTTCTTCAGTTTCCCCAGCTCTCCCTTGCTTGCTTTACTTCTCAATCTGAAATTTTGCTGCTTCCCTCCATCATTTCTCTCACATCTTCTCCTGCATGGTGAGCCCATCCTATCTCCATCTCCACCTCCACCCAGCATACCACCGCCCCCTCCCCCAGCACAGCCAACTTAGAGCTGTCAAAATTTGTCAAAGATTTAAGAAATCTCGACACAAAACAAGAAAAAAACCAAAACACTAAATATCAAAGTCCTTTTTTTCTTTTAATCAAAGCTCAATTTAGACTCCATAGCTCAATCTGTCTGCAAATTGTCTGAGTCCCTTCATCTACCGCCTCTTGTTTCTTCCCCTGTGTACCTCTTCTAATACTTGTCATTGTTGCCGATATGTGCCATTGACTATGACTCATAGCGACACTTGAACAATGGCTCTAAACCTTGCCCTATCCTGAACCAACCTCACCATCTCGGACACACCTGACAATCTCTAATCCCAACACATGTTAAACCAAAATCAAGCCCTCTCCCTACCATCAAGTCAATTCTGACCCTCCAGCAGGTCTCTGAAGATATAAATCTTCCTGGTAAAAGACTACCCACCTTTTTCCTATGGAATATCTTGTGAATTGGAATCAATGGCCTTTCAGTGACCAGTATAACACAAAAAAACACTAGGCTACTAGGGTTCCTTAAACATGCTAAAGGCAATGGAAAATGACTTTCTAAGAAAAGTAATTTTTGTCCTAGCAAGTTCCCATTCTGCTTTCTAATACCAGGCATCCATCTCTTTTAGTTCTTGGTAAAGAGATCTGAAACTGCTGAACCAATGGGTTTGGAAAACATCTTTCAACAGGGAATATAAATCTTTCCTCCTCAGCCAAAGGACAGAGGCTGGCTGTCCTTGATCTCCAGTGGCATCTTTGGCTTTTTCCTGTGGGAAAGCTGCACAGACAGCTCCCTTGAATAGTGAAAATAGGTAAGATCCTTGATTGTATCTGCAAAGTGCAAGGCTTGAGGCCAGACAGGGGTACCAAGGAAGAAAGACCTGGTGATCAGCTTCTGGAAGATCTACTTGGACACAGAGGAGGCTGTCAGGAGTCAGAGCTGATGAGACAGCAACTTCTTTCTTTCCTTCTGCTTCTCTTCCCGCATGCACTTCATTGATCCTCCGAACATTCCTGGCTCTCGGCCACACCACACGGAGCACCTCTTAACAAGCCATGACAGCTCCGCAGAGAGGCATCAGGAGGTGGAAGAGGCAGGCAGGCTGTGAAATCAGCAAGTAGAACCTCGGTGAGGATCTGGTTCTGGGAACAGCCAGAGCACCTCACGCCCACTCTCAGTGCTGTGCCTGCATGTCTGTGAGGTGCAGGATAGGGAGAATCTGTGGGAACTTTGAATCTGTGGGAACTTTGATTGACATCCACATGTGATGATCTGAGACTCTCTTCTAAACTGAGAAAGTGAAACTGTAGCCAAAGAGACACTGGGCCCTTCAGGGAACTGAGAGTTAAGGAAGGTTACCAAATTGAATTCCCAGCATCAAAGCTAACATAGCCTGGAAGAGACGCAGTGGCCACGATTCCTTACAATCATCTGAAGAGAAAAACAGCAAAAGGGAGAAAAGGAAGAAAAAGAGCATTCACTGAGTCCTACTTGTGTGTTAAGTAATATGCACACACTTATGAACATTGTAGTGTTTCTTCCTCCACAAAGTCTTCTTGTTGGTGTTGTTAAAATTGAGATTGAATTCATGCCATCGTGCTCACTTTCTGAAAGCATAGGATTCGGTGGTTTTAATATATTTGCTGTACCTTTAATATCAATATCGCACAATCATCAGACTACTTACTATCAGAACATCATTATTATCTACCAAAGGAAGCCCATATCTCTCCATCTCTGCCCAGCCCCTGGCAATCACTTGGCTACGTTCTGTTTTTGTGACTGCCTTCTGGACGCTTTGCATGCAGTATGGTAATCTGTGTCTCACCTTTTCCACATAATATAATGGTTCCGAGGTTCACCCATGTTGTAGCATGTTATTTCTTTTTATGGCTAAGCAATATCCCATAAGGGGGCTCTAGCAGTCTAGTGGTAAGGAGTTGCACTGCAGGGGAATCTGCCAGCTCCTCTGAGAGCGAACCAAAAACAGGGGAATCTGCCAGCTCCTCTGAGAGCGAAAATGGGCAGTCTCCTTCTGTGCCCTTTATTGCCTCTGAAAACCCACTAGAAGATCAGCTATGAGTCGGTTTCAACTTGACAATACATAGCAACAATACCCCATGGAATAGGTAGTCCACTTTTTGTTCATTCGTCTGAGGGTAGACATTTGACTTGTTTCCATTTTTTTGCTATTATGAACAATGCCTCTGTGGCTTCATGAGCACGTTTTTGTATGAGGGTACTTGTCAAAGCAGCGTGGGCATGGGAGTGTCAGCATTTGACCTCGTCTAATATCTCAGAGTTCCTACAGGATTAACTGTTGCCCAAGACCAGTTCTTCTGAAGTCAGTCATGCCCCACTTCACACTCCATTTCTTTTTGACTAATTCTAACACCTCCCATAACACCCTCAACTTGTCAACATGGTTCAGTAATTTATTGTAATTACCACATAGAACTCACAGACAACACTCACAACTAGGAGGTTTACTAGGAAAGTCATAGCATACAGGAGCAGGAACAACTGAGAACATAGTTCTTTAGTCAGGTATCTCTCTCTTCCCAGTCATGCCTCAAGGCGGACCTCTCCCTTGACTTTTGCCTTGCACAGGCAAATGCTATAAAGTTCTTTTAGTTCTGCTGTTTGAAGTGTCCCCTAAAGTGCACCTACTCTGCTAAGCAAGCTTGTAATCAGAAGGGCTCATCTCTTAGCTCTGTGGATTCCCAAACCTAGTTCTCCTACAAATGTCCAGAGGTATCTCCCTGGAGATCAAACATTCTGTCCCCAGGGCACTCAGGTTTCCTGCTCTGTGGACCGAGAAACCCACATCTGTGTCTCCTTGCTCTGCTGCCTCTGATGCCAAGGTCCCTTCATCACTGCTTGTGATTATATTACTTTACGATTATATTCCATTTCTCTGATGTTTCAACTCTTTCTTTCCTGGATTGAAGACATGTCAGTGCAGGTCAGTTTCAGGTCCCAAGGACACACTGTGCTCTTGACTTTTCTCTCATAATAATACAGAGATGCCCCTATCTACCTCTGGGATGACTCATTTTAAGCCTGGAGGGATGGCAAAACTGACAATCTCATTATTAGTATTCTATATACCTCATTTGCATGTTCTTATCCTACAAGGGTGTGCTTTGTATTATTATTGTTGTTGATTGCCTTTGAGTCAAGAGTGACTTATAGCAACCCTATGAACAAAAGGCCTGAAGCCCCTCTACAACTATCGATGTCTATCAAAGTTCATAGAGTTTCTGGAGGCATATTGTTTAGGAAGTGGATGCCACTCCTGCATATAATCTCTTTAATGGGCCACAAACACACTACATTTTCATAACCCTAGGAGTGGCCTCCACTCTCTAAACAACATGCCTCTGGACACTATGAACTTTGATAAATGCCGATAGTTGCAGAGGGGCTTCAGGCCTTTTGTTTATTGGGGTCGCTATGAGTCATGCTCAACTCAAGGCAGTCAACAACAACAACAATACACAGTCATGAGGGAGCTCTGGGGGCTTAGTGGTAAGGAACTGTGCTGCAATCTCTAAGGAATGCAGTTCAAATCCACCAGCAATTCCACAGAAGAAGGATGGAAAATCTCCTCTCACGTGATTAACTGCCTCTCAAAACCTGCTGGAGGGTCAGCGATGAGTCAGTTCCAACTCGATGGGACCCAACAACAACAACAACAACAATATACAGTCATGATAGATGGAGAAAGGATTGAAATGATCAGCTATGTCGTCTTACTTGAAACCACAATCAATACCCTTGGCACCAGCAGTGAAGAAATAAAAAGATGCATTGTATTGGGAAAAATCTGCCGTCAGGACTTCTTCAAAGTTCTAAGGAGCAACAGTGCCATCTTAAAGACTAAGGTGCACCTCATCAAACCCATGGTCTTTTCAGTTACTTAACATGCATCTGAAAGTTGGGCAATGAATAAGAGTGCTAGAAGAAGAGTCAATGTCTTTGAATTGTGATGTTGAAGCAGAGGTGAATGGACTCCAATGGAGTATCAAAAACCAAATAAATATGTCATGGAGAAAGTACAACCAGGGTACTCCTTCTCACATACTTTGGGCATGTTGTAAGGAGGGGCCAGCCCTTGGGTAAAGACATCATGCTTGGAAAAGTGGAGAGTCAGCGAAAGAGAGGAAGACCTCCAATGAGCTATATTGACATAATGACACCGAGATGGTCAAGATGGCATAGGACAGGACAAGGTTTAGATCCATTTTTCATAAGATCACCACGAGTCATAGCTGATTCGACCGTACCTAACAAACAATAACAACAACATGAAGTCATGAGGGAGCTCTGGTGGCACCGTGGGTGGGAAATTGCCCTGCCAACTCAAAGGTGAGCAATTCTAATCCATTAGCTACTCTATAGGAGCAAGATGTACAGACAAACTCCTCCTATGTGATTTACAGCCTCTTAAAACCTTATGAAGGGTCAGATGAGTCAGTTCTGATTCAATGGCAATGAATCTGAATTTTTATCATTTTTAGTTTCATACTGTCATGTGGTGAGAGTTATAAAGATCATGACTAGATGAACCACAGCAAGAAATTTATAGTATTATAATATGTTTTCCATTCTCTTGGTTAACTTGAAAGAGTAGAATTGTAGGATAATATGGCAAATTTATGTCTGGCTTTTTGAGAAACTATCAAACTATTTTTCACAGTGATTGCACAACTTTACTTTCCTATAAACTGTGTGTGAGGGTTTCAATTTCTCCAAATTCACATTAATATTTATTTTCTTCCGTTTTTTAATTGTAACCATCTTCCTGAGTATAATAAAGTAATAATATTACTTTTTTTATTTGTATTTCTTTAATGACAAATGATGTTAAGAATTTTTTTCATATGCTTGTTGATCACTTGGTATATCTTCTTGGTGAAATGTGTGTTCAAATTCCTTGCTCAATTTCCAATTGAGTTATTCATCTTTACATTGTTGAGTTATAAGACGTAGAGATAGAGACAGAGATATTGAATAGAGATATTATAGATATTCTACTCTTATCAGATATTTGATATGAAAACATTTCCTTTCATTCTGTATATTGTCTTTTAGCTTCTTTGAAGCATAAACTGTTTCATAAATATCAAGTCACAGGTTTCAGGGCTGTTGTACTTAGGGTCATTATGAGTCACAAACAACTCCATGGCACATAACAACAAAAACAACAATACATCTTGTCTTTCTTTGTTTTTAATAGTTCTGAATCCTATGAAGATTTTCACCTATCTTTACTTCTTAGAATTTGTTGTTGATTGCCATCAAGTCGAACACAACTCATAGCTAATAGAGTTCCCAAAGGCATGTTGTTTAGGAATTGAATGCTACTCCTACTTCCAATTTAAGAATTTAGTAGCTACAAATTTTGAATTAGTTCTTTTATAGTGTGTGAGGTAGGAACGAAGTTCATTTTTTAATATATATAGATATCTAATTATGCCAATATCATTTCTTTAAAGACTCTTTCTTCTTTATTAAATTACCATAGCATACTTGTTGATGATCAGGTAACCATAAATGTATTAATTTATCTTTGAACTTTCAATCCTATTTAGTTTGTCTGTGTCTATACCAGTTAACACAGACTCTTGATTTTAGTACCTTTGTAGTTGTGAGCATTACAAACTTGTTTTCTCCTCCTCAAGTGTAAGTATTTTGACTCCTTTGCATTTTCATCTAAATTGTAGGATTAGCCTGTCAACATCTATTAAAGAATAGCACTTGGGATTATGTTAGATTCCAGGAACTTATAAATCATCCAGCCTTTGCCAAGGGCTTGGTGGGCATATTGCATCTTGTCTTCAACACTACTCAGGTTTATTTGCTTTACCCTTCACTTCCTGCTGTGTGATCTTCCAAGGTTAGCCAGAAATGAGACGCTCTCAGCTTGACTGAACACAGCCCTGGACATGCACACAGTCAGGTTCTGCATAACTTTACGAATTGCTAACAATCCTACTCAGTGATCTGAAGAGAGAGTGCAAAGATGTTACATGGCTTGTTCAAGATTTCTATCAAGCAAAGAGGAGCACAAAATTAAAATCGAAAGCCATGGTCTATCTGTTCCAGGGAATAAGTCCCTTGCAACTGTCATGGATGCGATCCTGGCTTTAACCCAGCTTGGACCCCTCCACACCACAGTTGGGATTAAAGGAGGAGCTTGGCAAATGTCTGTAAGCAAAGAATAAAGTCAAAACATATTCTAAGAAAACTTTCAAGAATGGAGGGCAGAGGGCTTGCACCATGTATGATAAGCAAAATCTGTATAATTCTCAGTTCTTAGTATGTGTGATTGTCTGTGTGTGTGTGTGTGTGTGTGTGTGTGTGTGTGTGTGTGGATGGTGTGTGTGGGCTGGGGGAAGATACCTTCAAAGAAGCATCTCCCATGACTTCGACCCCTTTGAAGAGCTGTCATTTGCTGAGTTCTCATTGTAGGTACCTCGTCCTGTTCAGATCACTTGTATTACAATTATTGTTGTTATTGTTATACGCCATTGAGTCGCCTACGACTCATAGCGACCCTATGTACAACAGCCCTAAACCTTGCTCTGTCCTGTGACAATCTTACTGCCTCTGACACACCTATTCCCATTACCCTAGTCACTGAATCAATCCATCTCATCAAGGGCCTTCCTTTCTTGTACTTTGTGATTAAAACTAAAGCTAGTTTGACATAAGTTCAGCCATTCTGGGGTGTTCATAGGATATACTATACAGTTAACCTTCTGTGACAGGAAATCACTTTTTTCTGAGGGAATTCATGTTTATGCATGCTTTGTTGCACAACAGTGTCACTGGAGATGTCTTCAGAGTCAAGTGAACATGAGTTTTATTTTTTACTTCACTCCAATTTCTGGGCTCTATCTTTTCGCCTCTTTGAATCCTGATCTCCTTATCTGAAAGAAGAAGAAGAAAAGGAGAAGGAGAAGAAGAAAAAGAAGAAGGAGGAGGAGGAGGAGGAGGAGAAGAAAAGGATTTCTGCTTGATAGGAATGCTGTAGGAATGCTGACACAAATTAATTCAAAGTACTGGAAAGAGTTCAATAAATAGTGGTTATTGTGGAAATTCTTCTGAATAAAGATCTGGAATCATACTGGAGTTTCCATTCATTGTTCCAGGTTCTGCTCCCTCAGCATACTTCTCCAGTTCAGACTTTTATATCTTTATATATAGCAATTACATTACTTCTGATGTACTTTTCTTTCTATGAAACCATTCTTCTTGTTGTTGTGTACCATACATAAAGCTGCAAATGACCCATAGTTGACCCTCTGGCAAGTTTCCAAAGGCACAGGAGGAGACTGCCCATCCTTCTCCCATGGAGCAGCTGATGGCTTCGAACCACATGCGTTCCGTATTATACAGCACAGCTTCTGGGCACTAGTCCGAACCACTCTAGCTCCTTAAAAGAACACTCAAACATATGGTTATTGTTTTGTTTTTCACTTTTTATTATTATGATTTGAGTGAAAGTTTACAGAGTAAGTTGGTTTTCCATTTGACAATTCATACACATTATGTTTCATGACAAAGATGACATTCTCACATGGTAGCAGCACCCTTCTTACTTCTACCTTGTGTTTCCCATTTCTATTCATTCTTCTTTCTGACCATCTCCAGCCTTCTAAGTTTTATCTCTGGAGAAATGCTGTCTATTTGATCCTGTATGCTTGAGTCTTCCAAGGAATACCTTCTTCTCTGGCATGATGGTGTTATTGATCCCTTATAGTTTGTCCGTAGTCTGGCTATAGTAATGAAAATTGGCTAATGGAAGTGATTTCAGTCCTAGGCTTGCAGAATGATGAAGGGCTATAGCCTTAGGGTTCCACCCGTCTCTCTCTTCTGGATCAACAAGCCTTTTATTTTTATGATTTTTAGTTTTTCCTTCATATTTTTCTCACATTCATCCAGGGGCTCCTATTGTGATTTCTCTCAGAATAATCTACAGTAGTAGGTGGGCACCATCTAGTTTTTCTATCAGGGTTATAAAGCCTGACATGGTTTGTCACTCCTTTGGACTAATAGTCATTGATTTCCCCCACTATTCTTTGCTCTGGATAAGAAGAGACTAAGAGTTGTACCTTAGAGGGCTGTTCAAAAGCTTTTAAGACCTCAGCCACTCTCATCAAAGTAGGATGTAGTACATTCTCCTTGTGGATTATGCCATGGGACTTGAATGTGATGTCCTCCAAGACTATGGTCCTATGCTAGTAGGCCCATTGACTCGTTCCCTCAATATATTTGTTTATACCTATCAAGCTTCATAATTTTGCCTGCCATTTGAGCTACTATATCCGTGAATCTGTTTACAGTACATACAGATCAGAAATATCACCTGCCAAACCAAGTGGTCATAGGTATTATCTCATTTGCCTACACATGCTTGTTTTTCTTTCCAGTCAATCTACATATCTACTCATAGATTAATATCTGTTATTACTAATATTGCCAGATAGTGAATGTAATTTATAATACTTAACTTTGGTATCTGTAACTCTCATGTATCTCTCTGTGTCTTCTCCCCTAATATTATTATGCTGATGACCCCCTTTTGCATACTGTCTTTTCTGTTACCTGATTTAATACACATCCCTTATTTAAATAGTGATTTTCCCTTCCCCATTTCTGGAGACCCTCCAAGCATATTTCTTTGGTTTAAGGTTTAGTCTAAATATTTCCATAACTTTCCGGCGGGGTGGGGGACACACACATAATATTTTACCATCCTATTTTCTTTGCTCAAAAGATTATCCAGAAAATAGTGAAAAGGGCATTTCAAGACCTACTCTTAAGTACAATGTTGTTGGGAGGGGCCAGTTCTTGGAAAAAGCCATTGTGCTGGGAAAGGTAGGGGTTCAATTAAAGAGAAAGACAAGATGTCCAATGAGATGGATTGACACTCCATCTATAAACAATGGGCTTAAGCATGATAGAGATGGTAACGAAGGGACCCAGGTGAATCTGTTGTTCATAGGTCCTATGAGTTGTAGTTAACTCAATGGCATCTAATAACAACACGAAAGATTAGTCCTCTACAGTCTGTGAAGGGCATGGGACTCTTGTGCCCAGCAAAGAAAGAAAAGCCAGTCTCTTAACAGAGCTTATACTTCTTGTAATCAGGCCCTCCCATCTGTTATACCACATTCTGAGGCTAGCCTGGAACGCATGTTTGTGCTTGGATTCCTGGAGTCCAAGATCAATATTTTTGCTCTATCTCTTCAAAAGCATCTTTTTGGAATCTATACAATTTCACAATCTGCTGGGACTCCAATTCTCACATTAGACTTAAAAACTCAAAAAATTGGCAAACATGCATAAAAATAAATTCGATTACATCATTCTTTTCTCCCCTACCTTCCCACACCTTTCCATTCACTCATCCAAGGTAAATGAGGTCCCGAGGCTATTCCAACCCAAATCAGGACTGGAGCCAGCTGGATGGTGACTGACGAGTCCACGTGTGTTCAGTGAACACACAGAACCCAATCTTCTGTCTTAGGTGATACTCACAGCAACCTTCTATGGAGCATATCTTAACCAATGATTTGGAGTTCATATTTGTCCTCCAGAGTGGCTGTCCACTTTTTTATTTTCTTTGTTGAAACTGATGTCTGTGATTGCTTCCCAAGTGTCAACATTCACAGGTTTACTTGGAGCATTTGTTGAAAATGATGATCCATTGTTAGTGTCTAAATTTTGATTGAGTAGATCTGGGGTGAGGTTTGAACATCTCACTAGGGAACCAGCAAGAAGTTCTGGGGAACTCTGGGGTGGGTGGCTCACACAACCATCAGCTTGCCCTCTCCAGTTACTGAGCTCCCAAGACCTCCTTAAGCAACTACCCTGTGGGACACATTTCCTTTGACTCACCTCCCTGCCAGCCCCGCTCTGACAGGGAGAGCAAGCCTCTCACAGAGCAGCCGCCTCTTCTAGCACTTCTCATTGGATTTTTCAGCCTGGACAATAATCACGACCTTGTTCAGAAGCCTCTGAATTCTCCTGTCAGAGCTGGCCAAGGGAAGCGGGAAAGCCCAAGCTAGCCAGAGGAAATAGGAAAGCCCAGGCCTGTTGCAATGACCAATTACCTAACCTAGCTGGAGCACTCCCTGAATTCTAAAATCCCCAGAACGAAAAGGGAAATAATCTGGGCTGCATGCCATCTGTTATCTCAGCCCATAAGAGAGTGCAAATAGACAAATAATAGTTCCACAGCCTGCCAGGTCCTGCAGTTACTGCTTAATCCCGCCCCCACTACACTGAGGCACTGAATCACAAGGCAGCATCTAAAGACCCCAGAAGATGTGGCTTTGCTGGCCTTTATCATTTTCCCTACATTGCCAGCTATCGTACAGACCTTAAAGGTGACCCTCTTAGTCACAAAGAAAGAAGAAACGGCTTTTCTCTTCCTTTCTGGATATTTAGATATTAGTAATGACCTAAGAGAACTCTGGTGGCTTAGTGGTAAGGAGTTGTGCAGTAAACCCAAAAGGCATCTGGTTCAAAGACACCAACTGCTTAACTAGAGAAAAATGGAGAATCTCCTGTGCAACTTACTGCCTCTGAAAACTGGCTGGAGAGTCACCTTTGAGTCAGTTATGACTCGAAGGTATATAATCACAACAGTAATGATTGAGTCTTACTTGTGGTTAATAAGCAGCAACAATTTCTGTGAAAAGGGGATCTGAAATTTAATGAGAAGTCCACGGGTTACATTTTGCTTGTTCTTCATGGAATAAAAGATTCAGAGAATGCAGACTCAAACAAACTTTTCAGTTCCTTGTCAGTGACATGTGGGTATCACGACTAATGGATTTATGGTTGCCAAGAGAATGGAATGAAAATGTACATGCAGCTGGGTGCGCAAAGGGGCAGGCAGGTATGGGGTGCCCTGTGCACGCTGTCATCATTCCTGGCACTCTGGCTTCTCTGTGTGTGTCCCAGAGCAGTATGTGCATTACCTGAGAGCTCCTTAGAAATGCAAGAGTTCAAACCTATCCAATAAGAGTCTACCTTTCAACTAGCTCCTCTGTGGACTGGGGTACACATCAAAGTTCACAAACCAGTAGTTAAATCACTAGCTAGTAGGATGGAGAGCTGGTAAAACTGCTCTTTAGACAATATTTTTAATCTCTTTGTGCTACTCACTATCCCTACCAAACTCTCTCAAACACCTGGTCTAACTTCTGGCCTCATCATCACGCATCCATACCCATCGATGGTTTCCTGTTGCTTAATGGATGATGGGAATCCCTGGGTGGTGCAAATAGTTAAGCATTGCATTGCTACCCAAAAGGTTGGTGGTTCAAATCCACCAAGACAAGTATTGAGAAACAAAATTGTGCAACAATGAATAATTTTTTTTAAAGTGAACTGGGGGAAGGAAAAAGGAGGGCGAGGTGGTAAAATGTGCAAGAATGAATGCATGAAAACCTAACTTCTCTGCAAATGTTCATTAAAATCACAATTAAAATAAACTTTTATTTAAAAAAAGAACACAGAAGAAACAGATCTGCCAACCTCCTTCTGAAAGGTCACAGCCTTAGAAAGCTGATGGAGAAGTTCATCTCTCCACACGGGGTGATCGTGAGTCAGAACTGACTTGAGGGCAGCTAGCAACGACAAATAAAAGTCTAACTCCTCTAAATGAGATCCAAGCACTTCCCACATTGGCTCAATCCAGAGTCACTCTTTTCCTATCCACACTCTATCCTGCTGACACAATACTCTAGCCCATGTTTGTTATTGTTGTTGTGTACCATAGAGTCAGAACTGACCCACAGCTGACCCTCTGGCAGGTTTTCAGAGACAGTAAATCTCACAGGAGGAGATTACCCATCCTTCTCCCGTGGAACAGCTGGTGGCCTCGAACCACGTGCCTTTGTGATTACAACCTGACTTCTTGCCACTAGGCCACCAGAGCTCCCTAGCCCATGTTTATGATTTCTTAACGACAGCTTTTGCTTTCAGACTTGACTCCCTAATTCAAGAAATGATCTCTTCCCTCCCAGACAATCTGCCTTCTCATCACCTTCTCCACGCTGCATTTAAAACCTGACTTGGGTCCCAAGGTTCAACTTCACTGCCATTGTCAGAAAATACATAGACCAAGGGCTAGGTGTACATGTCTCATGGTGAATGAACATCTCAGAGCCAAGGACTTGAGGTCTTCTACACTCTCCCCAAACTAGGTGAATTGTTCTGGGCAAGTCAACTGAACTTTGGGAGTGATGGCAGTCCTATTAACCCCAACTAAGTAAAAACAAACAATATAGCTGTCAATCTCAGAGAACTGTCAGAAGAATTCCTTGGAACTACTGTGGATGAAGTATTCAGGACAGTTGGTTAACACATAGTAAATGTTCAATAAAACTTAGCCAAATCCACTACCACAAAAACACATTAAAATGCATTTTAAAATGCCATATAATATTTCTTCCACAGGATGGAAAAGACATCTGCTAAGAAATAATAAGAGGTCTCAACAAGATACGAACTGAGTATTTGAATGTAAGTTATTGGAAAGAGGCAACTTCAGAAAGGGGCTTTTAATTAGGAAGGGAAAATAAAACAGAAGAAACCTATTATAGCATGAATTTACACTTTCACAATACGATTCTCAGCCTCTATTCTCTTCTACCTATGCTAGCCATAGCCCCTTACAATTCGTCCTCACTGAGCCTTGTTCAACTGCAAGGCCCTTGGCCAAAGAAATTGGACTTCTTCTATCTCGATAGCCTCAATCTTGTGCATCTAATTCACCTGTGCACCTTGTTGAGCAGTGGATTCTGGGTCAGTAGGTCTGGTGGGGAGTGGGAGCTGAGAGCCTTCATTTATAGTAAGTTCGACTATGGTGCTAACGTAGTTGATTTATGAGCCACATTTTGAGCATTGCTCTTCTTGTTGATTCGTAGTGACCCTTCACTGGGTTTCTAAGGTTGAAAATGTTAGCAAGAGGCAACTTCACATCTTCCTCCAGTGGAGCTGCTTGTAGATTCACATTGTTGGAGTGACATGGTGTGGATTCAGGTTAGTGGTTAAACACACTATGTACTACATCACCTTCTATCACGATGTTGCCTGAACTTCTCATGGTGGGTATTTTTGTTTTCTTGATGTTGCAACACAATCCATGTTGAAGACTGTATTCTTTGATCTTCTGCACTGTTTCCTCCACTTCCTGGAAGCAAAGTTGCATTATCTGCATATTGCAGTGGTTGATGAGTCCTCCTCCCATCCTGAGGCCTCATAGAGTCCAGTTTCTTGAACAATTTACTAAAAATACAGATTGAATAGGTATGGAGAAAGGATCCCACCCTGACACTCTCCTTGTCTCATTTTAAACCAGGCAGTGTTCCCTTCTTACACTTAGAAAACTTCCAGACTAAGACAGACTTAGATACAGGTTTGATCATCCACTTCTGAAAGAACAGGATTTTTTTTAAAAAAAATTCTATGTATTTCAGAGGAACATCGCTGGATACAGTATTGTGCCCTATAAGATGCTCAAAATACCTCTCAAACTCACTGCTGTTGAGTCAATTCTTATTCTTTTTGGTCCGCCATTGGGTTTCTGAGACTATAAATCAGGCAGAGACTGTCCACCTTTCTCCTATGGAGCATCTGACGAACCCAAACTGACAGGCATACTTAGCCTTTTGGTTAACAGAACAGGACACTACCAATTACAGCACCAGAGTCCTTATGCTGTATAAGATGATGTTGTTGTTAGGTGCTGTTAAGTATGACTCACAGAGACTCTACGAGCAACGGATTTGAACCCTGTTCTATCCTGTGCTGTCCTCACAATCTCTGACACACGTGAGCCCATTTCTGCAGTCACTGTGCCAATATATCTCATTGAAGTTCTTTCTCTCTCTCTCTGACCCTCCACCTTTCTAAGTATGATGCCTTTCTCCAAGGAATAGCCTCTCCTAACCACATACCAGAAGTATGTGAGACAAAGCTTTGCTATCTCTGCTTCCAAGGAGTCCTCTCGCTGTGCTTTTTTCAAGGCATATCAACTTATTGTTTTAGCAGTCCATGAGATGTTCAGTATTCTACTCCAACATCACAAGTCAAAGGCATCAATTCTTCTGTCACCTTTATATATTGTCCAGCTCTCTGATGCAAAGCAGGTGACTGATAAGACCATACTTGAATCAGGCACACCGTAGTATTCCAATTGCTGTTACTGCTCTTCAGTAATTTAAAGAAGTCCCTGACAACAGCCTCGCTCAATGTAATGCATCTCCTCATCTCCTGACTGCTGATACCAATAGTGTTGATTGCAGATCCAAGAAAGATGAAACCTTTGACAATTTCAATCTTTTCTCCATCATGATATTGCTTATTGGTCCAGTGGTGAGGATTTTTGTTTTTTTTTATATTGAGATGCCATCCATATTAAAGACTGTAATTTTTTCGTTTTTGCTGCAAGTGTTTCTAATTCTCTTCATATTAAGCAAGCAAGGTTGTGTCATGTGTATAACACAGGCTGTTGATGAGTCTTCCTCCAATCCTGATGGCATATTCTTCTACACAGAGTCTGGCTTCTCAGATCTTTGCCTCAGCACACAGATTGGATGTGAAGAAAAGACACATCCCTGATGCTCACTTTGCCTAATTTTAAACCAAGAGTGTTTTCCTTGTTCTGGACAATGGTTTCTTGGTCTAGACATAGGTTTCATGTGGGTATAATTAAGCATTCTGGGATTCCCATTTTTCTCAATATTTGCCATAGTTTGTTATGCTCTGCATGGTCAAATGACTTTGCATAGTCAATCAAAAACACCCCCATTTTTTCCTTATGAGATAGGCTAGAAGTATAGAAAGGAAACCTTAATTCTTTGAATTCCTTGAAATTAGAGGATAATTTGGTATAAACCAAGCCTTCTTTGACTGATACACAGATCAAATACATCTGAAAGAAATGGGTATTTTTAGTGAAACCTTTATTTAAGGAGGTCTAATAATTCATAATTCAGCTGAATGATGAAAAATTCTAACTACTTAGTGGCTATCTGTTTCTGTAAAGATTAGGATGGGGGGGGGAAGGAAAAAGAAAAATCCAACCATGTGTGCCAATTCTACCCATCGCATGAACTCGGCAGAAGTCAGAATCAGCTCAATGGCACTCACCAGCAACAGTAAAAATGCAAGTAGTTTAGAGGAAGCAGAAGTGTGTTTGAGTGGTCCAGATAGTCATGGTCCTTCTTGTGGCACCGAGAACTGAAAGAAGTCTAAGTTCATCTTGTATTGATTTCCTGATGATAATCTTCTTTGTTGCAGCTGAAAGCTGATTTCTGGAACAATCAATCTCAGAGCAATTTGACAATCTGATTAAAAACAGACACTATCTGTCATGACAGGAGTCTAGAGCGATGGCTACATGGTGGAGTGGACCTGGGGGAGGGTTTGTAAAATACTGAAAGAATCTTTTCTTTTACTTTTCCAAGAGGGTAATGTCTGGTGGGGGGGGGGGGCTTGGGAGGGGACAAATCTACAATAATGAATGAATGGAAATCCAAAGCCTTTGTAAATTTTCACTGAAATTAATAACAAATTTAAATTTAAAAAAAGAGGTTAGAGTAAGGATGGCAATGGAACCACCTTACCTCTATAACTTGATTTGTGCCACTATTAGAACCTCTACTCAGAATATTATTGCTTTTCAATTTTTGACTCATGCACTTTTAACTTGTTAGTTAAATTTGTATCTCCTAGGCTGCAACACTTCCATGATACATCTTCAAGGATATGAACATGTACGGCTAAGCACAATTGATAACAGTGCATCTAAATTCCAAAATCAATCTCCATAATAGTCTATGTGTTTCCTACTGCCAAAGGGGTTCTTTAGAGTAGTGAGAGAAGACCTTCACCCTGAAACCCACAGCGTCCCTTTTCAGCAGGAAGTAGCTAAGAGAATACGCCATCCCCTTTTCCTTATGAATCAGGGTGAAGTCTCTCTCAGGGAGGAGTGATAGGGAATGGCAAGGGACACACTGACAAAGGAGATTAATCAGAACTGGCTTTGACAAGCACTTTGGCAATTGGACAATTAAAACAGACATTGGCGAGGGGGAGAAGAACGAACTGGGGAGGAGGTTGGAGAAAACAGTGCAACAATGAATGAATGAAAACCCAAAATCTCTGTAAATGTTCATTAAAACTAATAAAATTTAATAATAATAATTTAAAAAAAAACCAGAAACTAAAAATATCTGGAAAATACGGAAAGTAATAAATCTGGGAATCTGGAAAAACAAGGTAATGGTGGGAATTGTCATTAATTTTATAAAACATAATGAATGGGAATAATTGTACAAAACACAGTGTGAATAAAGGATCATGTGAAACACAGTGTATATTAAAGTCATAAGCAAACCCATATAAAACAGACATTAAAAAATCAAACCTGGAGGCATACCAGAGAAAGTGTACACCAAAACAGCAAAACTTAAAGATGACTCATTATTTCATACCTGCTATCTCTTCTATCCCATCAGGATCAGGGACCAAGCCCCAGGGTAGTATGGGAGTTGAGGACAACCCTCATACAACTGAAAGCTAGTGCTGACTTATCTAACTTGTTGATGTTGTTATGTGACGTCAAGTTGCTTGTGACTCATAGCTACCCTACGTACAACAGCCCTGAACCCTGCTCTATCCTGAACCAGCCTTTTTGTCTCTGACACACCTACCTCCATTACTCTAGTCATTCAGTCAATCCATCTCATCGAGGGTCTTCCTTTCTTGTGTCATCCCTCCATCGTCCCAAGCCTGATGTCTGTCTCTAAGGACTGGTCCTTTCTTGCAACATGCCCAAAGTATGTCAGACGAATCTTCAGAATCCATTTTAGGGAATGAGAGAATGTGTGGGTCTGAAATTGTACCAGTTGCCAACATAATATTTAAATGTCAGTACTTGATAGCCCAAAACACTAGTCTCCCAATGTTACTGGTGTCTTTTACTTACTGCCAGTGTCTAGTAGTAAAAGAGTTCCCTTCACTTCTAATGCACACACTTGTGTACATAGACACATAGGCATATGTGCAAGCACAGTCTTGTGTGTGTATGTGTGTGTGTGTAAATGCAAGTCATTTACGCCTAAAACTCACCAAGAGCACTTATTTTCCAGCTAAGTTGGGCCTATTGAGAAGAAATTAGTTTCCAAATTCATTTCCATGGTGTCTGTAAGGGGCTCACATTCTGTTAATCATTGACAGTGAGTCACCATTTCTCCAGAATTATTGGGTATTTTGAGCAGGCTCCAACAGGGAGAGGTCACATGTGGAGAAGGGATGGCCCATGTCCAGCCCTCATGTAATAATAAGCCACAGACCAGACAGCGTCAGGTTGTTTTTACAGTTTAGGCAAGGAATCTTCTAGAACTGAAAAAAAGTCTTCGACAGCTCAAAGAAAATTGGCCTTTTAAATTGTGACACCAAAGGGGAATCATATTCAAAGTTCTGTTTCAACTCAAGAAAACAATCATTTTCTCAACCCAGATAACCAGGCCTATTCTCAACTCATTGTTTTCTGGAGAAATCATGGTATCCCAGTACTGTCAATACTGGGAAACATCAAGGCCAGTGATTCATGGCCTCGCTCTTTCTCCAGGAGCTGGCAGGCTGGGAAAGGGTTTACCAGAGGAGAGAGGGGTCTAAGCAGATCTTTGTAGTGTTTTCTAGCCAAATCCTAAGGTGACGACCCTCCTCTCACAGCAAAGATGGTGACAGGTTTTTTAAATTTCAAAATGAGTCGTTTACCAGAGGCGCACAGTTCCAGTCCACCAGATGCTCTGCTGGGGAAGGAGGGACAATCTCCTCCTGTACCAGTCAGATCTGATTTGATGGTACACGCACACAAAATAATAAAATAAAAAAAAATTTAAAAATTAAAAAAATTTTTCAAAAAATGAGTCGTTTAATCCTTTGCAAAATCTGGATTGTGTATGATGGAGAAACTCTTGCTGGAGCATGTGCAGTGTTGGAGTAGAACAGATTGTTTAGGGGTCTGTTGCCCTCACAAGACCCTGAACTCCTTAAAGACAAGAATTCCACCTTATTCATCATCATGATAACAGGAGTGCAACAGGTCTTCAGTGAAAATATTGCTAAAAGTGAATGGATGAATGAAACTAAGTGCTTATGTTTTGTTGTTAGTTTGTTTTAGCTTTTTACATCTGATTCATAAGATCCAATAAACAAGTAAAGAACTATCTCCAAGATGGGAAGGGATGAAGCAACTAAACTCCATGGATTTGGAAGATCTAAACTTCCAACTTTTAGCTGAAAGCATGAATCATTAGGGTAACAAGAAGTTATGTCCCATAAACCCAATGACTGGTTTGCAGTTCAGTTTCCTCCTTTAAACGATAGCCTGAGGCATATTGAGTTAAGTAAACCAAGCCAGACCTACTCAGAAGAAAGGGAGGAGTGAATAAACAGCTGTGTGCTGTTAAAGGCTTCTGTGGCTGTAGAGATTGTGTTACAACATCAGACCAAGAAGCAAATATTGAGGAGTTTGAAGCTACATTTCTGAGGCTGCATGATGACAAGGAAAGTGCAGGAGAGTACTGAAAGCTCCGTTCTCCTGCCTCCACCCCTGATGAGAGTACATCCTTCGACTGTTCGTGACTCAACCACCAATGTTGACTGCCTTGCAAAATGCCTTGTGGATTGGAGATGTTTTCTAGCATAAAACAATAGCCTTATGTCTGCTTTTAAAGTGGAAGTGACAGTTGGGCTGTACAGAAGTCCTGGGTATAGGATCACAGTTTTAGAATGTCTTGGAAAGAAACATCATAGAAGGGTGAGAACAAAGGTCAAGAACAAACCTCAGATCTGTGACTTGTTAGCTCTATTATCCTAGGCAAGTTATTTAAGCTCCCTGAGCCTCAGTTTCTCCATCTATAAAATTAGAACAATAATGTTACTGTTGTTAGATGCCGTTGGGTTGACTATGACGCATAGTGACTCTGAACAATGGATCTGAACTTTGTACTATGCTGTGTCATGGTTGTGGTCTGCAATATGCTTGATCCCATTGCAGCAATCACTGTATACATCCACCTCGTTGAGGGTTTTCCTCTCCTTCACCATCCTTCCACCTTTCTAAGTTTAATGTCTTTTTCCAAGGACCTGCCCCTCCTATCAATATACACAACATATGTGAGATGAAGCTTCACCATTCTTGCCTCCAGGAAGCACCTAGGCTGCACTCTCTCCAAGCCATATTTGTTTATTCCTTCAGCAGTTCATGGACTATTCAGTACTCTTCTTCAACATTACAGTTCCTTAACATCTTAGAGAGATCCCTGGCAGTAGACTTAGCCAGTACAATACATCTTTTGATTTCTTAACTGCAGTTGCCAAGGGTATTTCTGTTGCCAAGTGCATCCAAGCAAGATGAAATCATTGACAATGTCAATCTTCTATTCATCTATCATGATATTGTCTGTTGTCCCAATGTCGAGGAATCTTGTCTTCTGTGCCTAATGGGATGGACAATCTCCTTGCATGTTATTAACTGCCTCTGAAAACCCACTGGAGCATCGTTTCTGACTCAATAGCACACAATAACAACAACATACCTAATACTGGGTTTCCTGAGTGGTGCAAACGGAAAGTCCTTGATTAACTTGACCAACTGAGAGGCTGGCAGTTTGAAAAATCCAGAGACACTTCAGAAGAAAGACCTAGGGGTCTGCTTCCAAACTAGGCTCCCCTCCATTCATTGCTGTCAAGTGGGAGCTGCCTCAAAGATGACCCTCTGGCCTGTTGCCAGCAGCTGTATATTGTACCGGAGGGGACCTTGAGCTCAAGGAGCAGCTGGTGGATTTGAGCTGCATGCCTTTGGGTTGGAAGCCCAACTCCACACCCACTAGGCCACCAGAGCTCCCTCTGCATCCAAAGAGTCCATTAAAAACCCCACTGACTTCCAGTCCATTCTGACTCAGAGCCACTTCTTAGGACAGAGCAGGACTGCACTGTAGAGTTCCCAAGTCCATACATCTTTACGAAAGTAGTGTTCTCTCTCTGAGCAGTTGGTGAGCTCAAATCACTGACCTTGTGGTTAACAGTTGTGTGCTATGGCCTCCAGCATCTTCTTCTTTAAAAAAAGATTCAAGGATTTAGTGAAATATCTCATTTTGGTGAAACATCACCCACTTAAGTATGGCACATGGGTAAATAAACTTGAGTTCACTTCATCCATTCATCTGCATTACATTTGTTCTTTCTTCTCTTATCTATTGTATTCATTCATTCATTCACTCACTCATTTCCAGAGTCTAAGAGTCTCTAGTGGTTTCATACACTACCCAGCACTGAGCTATTAACCGACAGGTCAGCAGTGTGACCCCACTGGCCACTCTGACAGGAAGAAGAGGAGGCATTCTGTTCCCACAAAGATTTGCGGTCTCATAAACTCCAGAGAGTTCTGCTCTGTCCACTCTGTCTGACAGCTGCTGAGCCAGAAATGCCTCTGTAGCAGTGGATTCTCCAGAGTTTGCCTCAGGATGAAATGGAGACGTTCATAAAACGGACACTGACTTGAAATACCACCAGTTGAAGACCATCAGTCATACTGTATCCTTTTTGATCGATTCCTTCTTACTGAGACTTTGCATCTGATTTTCCCATGATCTCAGTTCCATTTAAACAATGATTAGCCTGAACCAGGCTCTCTGGGAAGCATTAAGATCAGTGATGCCACATCCCAATTCCTTCCCCAGAAGCCTGGGGAAAGGATTGAGGGAACGAGAATGAGGTCTAAGCAGATTTTTTTCAATGTTTTCTATGCTGTAACATTTCTTTTTCCTGACATACACGACCTCTCTCTCTCCTGATCATTGCTGATGGACAGCTTGCTTCCCCTTCGGGCCACACACGGAATTCAGCACTTCCCTGGCACCATGGTTCATACATTGTCTCAGGTGATAGAAACGAGTGGATTTGTCATATTCTCTCCCTTGTTCTCCCGCCCCACCAAACCAGGTACACACAACCACTGGCTCTGATTCTCATCCGCTATGTAACTTTGAACAACAACACATTAACATTTATGCATAAACTTGAATTCAATGGCCAGCAAATTTGGTTTAATGATGCCTAGGACCTCTGTTGGCCTAGTGGGTAGAAAGATGCGCTGTCAACTCAAAGGTGAGTGTTTTGAATTCACCAAGTGCATTAAGAGAAAAAGATGGGCAAACACCTCCTGTGTAATTTACAGCCTCCAAAAGCCCAGTAGACAATCCGCAATGAGTTGATTCTGACACAAAGGCAATGAGTATTATGTGAGGGTTTTTTTGTGTGTGTGTTTTGTTTTGTTTTTAAGTCCTCAGAGGTATTAAACTCAAACTCATTGACATTGCCATTGATTCATGTCACATCTCCCATCAGGTTTTAGAGACTAAATCTTAACTGAAGGGACATTCCCATCTTCCTCTCACAGAGAAGCTGGTAGATTTGAACCATGGGAGATATGCAACCTTTCGGGTAACAGTGCAACACACTACAAGACTACACCGTCCAAGGTATTGGGATGATTAAAAACAAAACCGAACTGTGTGTGTTTCTTTCCCTTCTTACTCTATCTTTGCATCTCCTCACCAAGCAGTCCAACTCAACCCATTGCCAGGGGGTCAATTTCAGCTCAGAATGATCCTATAGGATATAGTAGAACTGTCCCCTAGAGTTTCCGAGGTTATAGCTTATGGAAGCAAACTGTCACATCGGATCCACGGACCCACAGAGCAGCTGGTGGATTCACACTGCTAATCTTTCAACTAGCAGCTAAGCACTTCATCACCTGCCAGCAGGACTCCTTGAAAATACAATTAGAGCAAATAATCACATAAATATTATTATCCTAAATCTTTTCCTTTGCGATCTCAGAGAATTTCCCAGGCCTAACTTTCAATTCACTGCTTTGGTTTTCTGCACTCTTGTCTCTTATCTGCTTCCTCTGGTGTGCAGTACTCATTAGAACTGCAGGGCCCTTTCCTTCCCCTCCAAGAGTGGCTACTGAGAGAATCCTGTCACAGGAAGCAGCAGCTGTGCTTTTTCTCCCTGTCAAAGAGGTGAAACTCCTCTACCCCCTTTCCCAGAAACAGTTATCTGAGACCCCAGCCCACCTCCTTATCTTGTAGAAAACATCTGTGAGCACCCCCCTCCCCAAGTTCCTTCTAAGAGAATATAAAACCCCTCTCTAACTTTTAGTGGGGGCTGGTCTTCTGCTTGAGAGCCAGCCCGGCAGTTTCTCCTCAATAAACTGTCTGTCTTAGCCTGAACTGGGTTCTGTCCTTCTTTGGTGACCTTACAGTAATATTAGGGAATAGTGTGTTTTATTGCAAAGCAACCTTTCCTGATGTTCATTTTGAATGACCAGCTATCTCATTTCACACATGTGAGGCCCTCTAAAATCTGACAGGAAATTAAAGAGAGATCCTCAAGATGTTCTCTTTTGATTGCAGAAATTCTGTTTCTTTGACAGAAGGCATCCTTTGTAAGTTTTCAGCATTATTTGCCTCTTTGGGTCATTGAATCTCTTTGCATAAGATAGGACTCTCCCTGGGGAAAGACATGGGGTGGGAAGACTTCTGTTTCCCAGGCCTGGTTCCCACAGATCCATCCTAGGTTTTTTGCAGAAGAAAAAGCAAAGCTAAGAGATAACATGAGGAGACAACAGGCCAGAGGTACCCAACCACTCATCACGCACCCTCCACTCCCACAGCAGCACCCACTCACAGAGACAGGCGTGAGTGCCTCCTCACAGCCCAGATGACTAAGGTGGATGACAACAGCAATCGTAGAAGCAGCGGCAACTCACGTTTGTGGAATACACAGGCCCAGGACTGTACATAGATTCATTTATTTAATCCTCACAGTTACTTGTCTCACCTTGTAGATGTTGACACAGGGTCACTGCCAGGCTAACCTTGACCAAGGTTCAGAATCACAAGTGAAAGGGCTGGGAACTCAGTTCTAGAATCCCCTCCTCGAACAGCTTCATCATGGTGCCTCTCAAAGAGCAATAGACACATATGCAGACTCATAGCGAGGCTGGGTTCTTGTAGGAATCAATCATCTTGTAGGCTTCACCAACCTGCCCTATCCTGGAGGTGATCACCTCGCCCCGCAGTGCTTGCACTGTACCTCCGTGCTTTACAGGGGAGGGAACTAGTCACAGAACAGAGATACAAACCCAACTCCATGTCCTAGACCTCCTGCCCTTCCCAGTCCTCAAGCAAAATACCCATTGACCCTCCTCTAAGTTCTTGCAACCCTGTAGGAAAGATTAGAGCTACCTCATAAGGTTTTCAAGGCTTCTAAAATTTTGTGGAAGCTGACGGCTGCATCTTTCTCTCAGGGACTCCACAGTGAGTTCTGATGATGTTTCAGTTAACCGATTTAGCCACTGCACTCCCTGCCAGACCTTGAGAACTGAGCTATTTTCCATACACAGGTTTTCAGGAGAATGGCAAGAGATAGGATGTGTTCAGATCTGTGTTTGTAGTGTCGCTATGAGTCGTAATTGACTGGACAGCACCTAACAACAAGAACAAAAACAATCATACAAAGGACTCCTTCCACCCCTGAAGGTGTGAGGGTGTAGGGAGAAGCCTTAGCCTAGGAAGTCCTCCTGCTCTGCTGCAGAGCCCAAAGCCGGGCAGCAGGTGGTGATGGCTGTGGTGAAGCTTCTGCTGCTGCTGGAATGAATTCGAAGCAGAGCTGAACACAGAGGTGCTCATGCAGCCAAGTGCCTAGACCTTGTGGAGCACCATAGGCTGTTTCTAGCGAGACATTCATTTTGTCCAAGTGCAAAGGCCCAACCTAAAGGTGACCTTGTAACCAGGCAGAGGAGGAGATGGAAGGCCCAGGTCGGAGATGGGGTTTCCCTGGGTGTTCTCTACCTGCTGCCTTCTTCTCACCAATTATGGAGGAAGTTAGCCAAGCATCTACCTGGAGAAACTTAATGTCCCAAGCCTGCCCCACCCCCAATTTTGCCTTCAGTCCCTGCTTCCAAATGAACTGATACTCTTCATTCTCTAAGCCTCCAAGGGAAAGTCTGGAATTTCCTCCCTGATCCTGGCAATGGGAATTTCCCAGTCATGTTGGGCTGATAACCCCTCTTAAGCTTATGCCTTTACTCTGAGTTCAGAGACAGTTCATTTGTCAGACATCTTGCTAGGTCAACCTCTGGACTGTTCCATAGCCAGAGAGAAGGCTGGCCAGCCAACTCCTCTTCCTTCCAACCCTGATAGACCCAGGCTTTGAATCACTTGGAAAATCCCAGAGAATTCCTCTCATCCCCCTGAGAGAATGGAGGAGCCTATTCCAGGTGCGACTGACGTCATTGTGTGAATACCACCTTCAGAGTCTTGGTTTCCATGTCTCCAAAAAGGGAAATTTGGCGACATCACAGAATTAGGGTGAAGATGAATGATACAGTGCATGCAGAGCAGGGAGCTGGGCAGAGAGCCAGAACCTTCTCGAAAGCAGTGGCCTGGTCTCACTCACACTTCATTCACTCACCAGAGAGAAAGGAGGGGGCCATGTGAGCACCAGAGAATAGGATCCAGAGCAGAAGCTCCAGGTTCTAACTCTTTCCATCTAATGCCTAATACTCATTCATAGTTAGACTCTCTGAGCCTCTGCTTATTAATCTGTTAACTGGGAACAATTAGTACACCAGGAAGATAAAAGGAGTTGGTCCAATCCCTTCCTCTCCACCTAACAGAAGGCTGCTCTGGTAACCATTGGCGTGTCCCTCTACTTTACCTTAAATGCAGACTAGGTGCTCTATTACCTAGATACACCCTAGAGATGCTCTATTAGCTGTTTGCAACATGTTTCAATAGTCGGTCATCATTGTATCTCAAATCAGCATGCTGTGTGCCAGAAGTTACCATTCTGTTTTGCCCAATGGGTTCCAACTAGAACTGTTCTGCCCTTAAAAGAAGTATTTGATTAGAATTTTGTAAATAAACTAGTACAAATTTAAAAAAAGAAGAAGAAGTCTTCTAAGCCTCAAGCCTTTCCCTAAGTGTACAAGAGGATTGATGGCCAGCTACTCAGGGGACCTGTGACATGTCCTCCCTTTCCCAAAGTCCTTCTAGGGAAAAGTGATCAACTCTCCCTTTTCAAGTCCCCCAGCTTCTTCCAGGGCTGCAGAAGAGAAAGGGAATCAAATCCTTTTCGGGACTTCCTCATCACTGGCCACCATGAGTTTCTCGCTCCACAAACACGCAGGCCTCAGCTCACTTTTCTACAGAACTCTGCCTGGAACAATTTTGTGGCAAGGCTCAGGGCTTCTAGTTCTATCTCTGTCTGTTCTTGGTAAAATTTATTGCCAGCATGAGTTGTACTTACCTTCATCATGTGTTAGCAAGTGCGACTCACTTGAACTATCACATTGTGATAAATGGATGAAACATCATTCCCTCCCTGCCCATTGCTGTCTTACACCATACATCAAACAGCAATCCACAGAGAAAGGCATTTTCTTTTCAATTTTTTCCTGATTCAAATGTCTTATTGTGGTTTTGGTAAAAGTTCACAAAGCAAAATTTTCCATTTATCAACTTATACACATCTTGTTTCCATGACATTGACTGCATTTTTCCTACTTCCTTTCTAAGTTCCTCATTTCTTTTTATCATCTGAACTTTGGTTTTAGGCAAATGTTCCCTTTGCATCTCCTATGGTTGATTGCTCTGCGGCATATATTCCTTACGGATTACATTGTTCATTTGGTAAGCCTGCCTATTGTTTACCTGAGAAGTAATCTTTGGAAGGAGATTAGCTCTAGGCTTGAAGGATGTCTACGGGCCACAATCTCAGTGGTTCCACCTATCTTTATCAGATTCATAAGTGTGGTCTTTTTGCATCATTTTCCCCTACATCTTTTTTTTCCTCTCACTCTTTCCAAGACCTTCTATTATAGCCCAGATCAGAGCATGTAACAATAGCTGGGCACCATCTAATTCTTCTGGTCTCAGGGAAGTGGAAGACATGGTTCATGTGATCCATTAGTCTTTTGATTCTGTTCGATTATCCTTTAATCTTTCAGATTCCATCAATTATAAAACATCAGGACTTGTCAATGTCTCTCTCTAAACTGTCTCCTTTTCTTGTCAAAAGATAGTTCAGAGCTAAATACATGAAACTGAGAACTTCATCAAGTTAGAACCATAGATCAATATTTAGTTTTGTTGTTTTACGGCAACAATGTTGTTGTTGTTATGTTCCATCAAGTCGCTTGCAACTCATAGCAACCCTATGCACAATAGCCCTGAAATCTGCTCTATCCTGTGCCAACTTTACTGTCTCTGACACATCTACACTCATTACCCCAGTTGCTGCATCAATCCATCTCATCAATAGTCTCCATCTCTTTCTCCTTCCCTCCACCTTTCCAAGCATGATGTCCCTCTCCAAGGACTGGTCCCACCTTGCAACATGACCAAAGTATGTCAGACAAAGCTTCAGAATTCTTGCCTGCAAGGAGCAGCCTGGTTTCACCCGCTCTAGAATGAACTTGTTTGTTCTCCTGGCAGTCCATGGTGTATTTAACACTCTTTATTTTACCAGCACCACAGCTCAAAGGCATTAATTACCTTTCTATCATCCTTAGTCATTGTCCAGTACTGTGATGATAGCAAGTAATTGCAAAGACTATGGCCTGAATCAGGTGTGCCTTAGTCTCCAGACTGACATCATTGCTCTTCAGTACCCTGGAGAGGTTCCTACTTATTTCTAATTTGAAACAAAACCAAACTTGCTACCTTCCAACAGATTCTGACTCATGATGATTTCAGGTGTTCCACAGTAGAACTGCTCTACAGGGTTTTTGTTGTAATATTCATGGAGGAGACTCTGATGTTTTAATTCATAAAGAGCTGTGCATCTCTGGTAGTTTGCATGTGCCAATGCCTCTGAAAGAAGATGGCCAGTCCCCTCTCACTGTGATTTACAGTTTGGAGTCAACTCAACAGCACTGAGTTTGAGTTTTGAACACTGATGGACACAGATTACCAGGCTGTTCTTCTGTGGAGCCAGTAGCTGAATTACAGCCACTAACCTTCAAGTCAAATACAAACTATTACATCTCAGTGACTGTAGAAATGGGAGTAGGTCTGTCAGAGATGATAAGATTGGCTTAGGACAGGGCAGGGTTCAAAGCTTTTGTATATAGGATCTCTATGAATTGAAGGCAACTTGATGTCACATAACAACAAGGGACCTAGCTAATTTTCTAATTTGCAGCAACTGTGCAAATGTCCTCCTTTAAAATTAAGTCTACTTTTAAAACTAGTGCCTTTAAAGAAAATCATTAAGTACGTAAGAGAATGATGTTATAAAGATCCATTAAGAATTACAAAAAGTGGAATGTCAAAATTGGAGCTGGAAGACAAACTATCTCAAATCTCAGCTTCAAAGGTTTATACATACTCCTGGAATAAGCTTCTTCCCCTCTCTGTCTATTAATTTGTTATGTAAGTGGATAAGTTTGTTTTGTTTTTTTAAAAACAGTAGTAAAAGACTAAAAATTGCTCAATAGCTGGCCCCATCTGAACCAAGCTGGAGCAATGGGAGATGAACTTGAGGGACTCAACACAACTCTGCAGTGATTGGTTGGCTGGTGATGTCTGGGCTTATCAGTCAGATAAGTTATGAGCTGGCTAGAAGTGATCACAGTGAACAGTGGGGGAAAACACCTGCTTTTTAATATGCAGAACAGTGACTTCTCCTGTGAATGTGCCATTTCTGTGCCAGGCACCCAGATGGGTCTGCACCTTTGTAAGAAGGCTAGATAATCAGGTGAGAAGTTACTGCCACTCAAATTGTATCCCAGAAAGACCCTACAAACAGAAGCTGGAAGCCTTAGATTCTAATTTCACTTCTGATTTCAAGAGACTGCATGATTCTGAGCAAGTTGCCTCACCTCCCAAGCCTCGGTTTTCTTGTCTGTAGGAGTGGGTCATCTCTCATGCGGGTAGTGGAAGAACCAAAAATTAGTTCCACCAGGGTAGTAGCTGTGCTGATGAGTAAGTAATTGTATTCTATATCTGATGAATAACTAAGTGTATTCTATATCTATTGCATGGTAGTTCTCAATGGTTTTCATGAATTCATATCTGAGCTTAGAATTGGTTCATTCTGGTTGGAGGCTCTTCTGAGAATTTGCATTTCCACTTGAGAAGCACTGAATTAGCAGTTACATCTGAACAAGTTCTTATAGTGCTCCTTAAAGAGTCACCTGGGAGATCTAGAAGAATCATCTGAGGGTCTTGTTCAAGTCTAGGTACTGATTGAGTATATCTGAGGTGGAAAATCAAATTATTAGCAAGAAGATAAATGAGAAAGAATCAGCTCAAAGCCCTGATTAAATGTGTTCAACAGAAATGCACTACCTATTGTAGGTTCTTTAACATAGTCAGTGTAGTGATAACTGCCGTTCTCTGCAATACTAGCACCAGTAGTCTTCTCTGTGGAGCCTGAATCCAGGGCTGGTAAAAGCAGAATAAGCTAACTGAGAGGGTTAGTGGAGACTTTTAAGTTAACAGATGCATGAATCCTAGTTCTAACAAGGCCTCTGATTGGGAAAACCTCAAGTTGTCTCAGTACCAGTATCATCCATTTACTCCTAAATGAGGAGATCAGAAAGATTACAATCTAGAATCCTGACCACAGAACAAAGAGAAAGGAAACTTGGCCAATAATAGGGAAGAGGCAGATGACTTATTATTTATCTTGAAGCCCAGCCAAAGTCTGATTGATTTAATAGGGAAAGGCTACGGCATGTGGACTTTCCCCATCACAGTGACTAATAGCTGCTTCTACATTCTGCAGACTCTGTGGGCTTTGAAGGGCCCCTTTGTCTTCTAGAAAGCCAGACACCCACTGCCTTCCTGTGAGCTCTGGCCACCCTCGAGGATGGGCAAAGTTGGACATATTTTGCAGGTTATTTTGAAAAGTCAAGAGAAGTGCACAACTTCAGCCTTTGGCATTACGACTGGGTTTACTTTAACAAAATATTACTAAGTACCATTTTGGGTTGGGCATGATCTATGTGGCAGGTCTTCCTGTTAAATAGAATGACTGGTTAGAGGTTAGACTTGAAATTTAAGGTAGATGAAAAAGTCCTGATGATTTCATTTGTACTCAATTGTCTGAACCAAAACTCAGCTCCTTGAAGGTGTGATCCACACTTTAGTAAATGCCAATACCTCCAAAATTTAGCATAGCACAGTGCACAGAATAGATCTTTGATAAGATCTTTGGCACCAGCAGCCAGAAAATCAAAAGATAAGTTGCACTTGGAAAATAAGCTGTCATTGACCTCCTCAAGGATGGTGATGAAGGAAGAAGTTCAGGCTGCTTTGAAGGAAATAGCAAAAAATAAGGCCCCAGGAATAGATGGTATACCAATTGACATATTTCAGCTAACAGATGCTGCCCTGTACATGCTCATCAAGTTGTGCCAAGAAATCTGGATAATAACCAGTTGGCCAACTGAATGGAAGAGATCTGTATTTTTCCCATCCAAAAGAGGGGTGACCCAACAGAGTGTGGAAACTATAGAACAATATCATTGATTTCACATGCAAGCAAGATTCTACTGAATATTATCCCAAAACGACTGGAACAGCACATCAGCTACCAGAAGTCCAGGCTGGACTTAGAAGAGGTCGTGGTACTGGGTATATTGTAATTAATGTTAGATGGATCTTAGCTGAAAGCAAGGAATACCAGAGGAATGTCTATCTGTGTTTCATTGACTATGCAAAGGCGTTTGACTGTGTGGATCATAACAAACTGTGGCTGACTCTGAGAAGAATGGGAATCCCAGAACACTTGATCATGCTAATGAGAAACCTATTCTTGGACCAGGAGGCAGTCGTCAGAACAGAGCAAGGGAACACTGCATGGTTCAAAATTGGGAAGGGCGTATGGCAGGGATGTGTCCTGTCTCTTTACCGTTTCAACCTGTATGCAGAACAGATCATCCAGGAGGCTGGGCTCTATGAGGAGAAATGCGACGTCAGGATTGGTGGAAGATCTATCAGTAATCTGTGTTATGCATATGAAACAACCCTGCTTGCTGAAACTGAGGAGGACCTGAAGCGCTTGCTGCAGAGGGTCAAGGACTGCAGCCTCCAATATGGATTGAGGCTTAATGTTAAGAAGACACAGATTCGCACCACTGGATCAATTGGTAGCATCAGGATGGATGGTGAAGAGATTGAGATTGTTCACAGCTTTAGTTTGCTTGGCTCCACAGTCAACACTCTTGGCACCAGTAGCCAGGAAATTAAAAGGCGCATTGCCATGGGAAAGTTTGCTGTTAGGGACCTCTCCAAAATACTGAAGAGCAATGGTGTCTCTCTGGAGACTAAGGTGAGTCTGATACAGGCCATGGTCTTTGCTATCGCTTGTTATGCATCAGAGAGTTGGACAATGACCAAGGAGGATATAAAGAAATTGATGCCTTTGAGCTATGGTACTGGAGAAGAGTATTGAGGGTACCATGGACTGCTAGGAAAACAAACAGATTCATCCTGGAAAGGGTTAAACCGGGGGGCGGCTCCTTGGAGGCAAGGATTCTGAGGCTCTGTCTAACATACTTTGGACATGTCCTTGGAGAGGGACATCATGCTTGGGAGGGTGGAGGGACGGTGCAGGAGGGGAAGACCCTCTATGAGGTGGATTGATTCAGTGACTGGGGTAATCGTGATGGATGTATCAGAGGCAGTATGATTAACACAGGACAGAGCAGGGTTTAGGGCTGTTGTACATAGGGTCGCTATGAGTCTCAAGTGACTCAACGGCACATAACAACACCAACAACACGGTGCAACAGTGTAAATCTAGAGACCAAGGTGTACCTGATCCAAGCCATGATTTTCTCAGTTGCTTACTATGTATCTGAGAGCTGAATAGTGAATAGAGAAGCAGAAGAAAATTGATGCCATTGAATTGTGGTGCTGGCAAACAGTATTCAACATACCATGGACTGCCAAGAGAGCAAACAGGCCTGTCCTGGAGAGGGTGAAACAAGTTTGGTCCTTGGAGGCAACAATTTTGAAGCTCTGTTTCACATACTTTGGGCATACTGTTAGGTGTGACCAGTCCTTGGGGAAGGATATCATGCTTGGAAGGACAGAAGGTTAGCACAAGAGAGGAAGCTCCTCTAAGAGATAGATTGACAGTAACTGTGACAATTGGTGTCAGGTGTGTTGATGGTGAGGTTGGCTCAGGATAGGGCAAGGTTCAGAGCCATCTTTGTATAGGGTTGCCTCTGGAAACTTCATGAACTTTGATAAATATCAATAGTTATAGAAAGGCTTCGGGCCTTTTATTCATAGGGTCACTATGAGTCATGCTCAACTCGACAACATGAGTCATACTTGACTTGACAGCCCATAACAACAACAGTAACAATAAATGATAGACAGGTGAATGAATGAATACAGTCCTCAAGGTACTAGTGCTATCTAACCAGCATTGGTCACTACTATTTGTCTTAGTTTTACTGAGGGAAAGGAAAAGTCTTGAACAATATAAAGTTGACAGAAAACTTCAATTTGCTCAAAATAAAAAGTCCCCCTATTTTCCCAGCGGGGCAGGAGCGGGCTGATGGAATCAGAGGGGAAGACTCTGGATAGGAAACTGGTGCCTGGCCCCTGCTCTGGTCTTGGTTATTTGTCTGCAGAACTTCTGGGACACAGTCAGGAATTAAAGGATATGGAAATGGGATCCAAAATGCCCTGAATTGGGGTTCCAGTTCAGCCAATTAATACATGATCTGAACCTCAATTTCCTCTTCTGAAAACTGAAGGTGGCTTCCCAACATTATTGTAATGCTCTATAGAAGAAAGGCTATTGAAGGCAGAAAGAGTTAAAGGTTAAAGATTTAAAGTGGTAAAGCTGCTATTATACTTTACTCACAAGGCTAATTAATGGGATTCTCTGTGAGGGTGATAGAATGGAGTAGGGAAGTCCCAAATTAGAGGCTCAAGATCTAACTGTGCAGCCTTGGCCGAGGTGTTTAATTTCTCTGAGCCCTTCTGTGACTATTATTAGATGCTGTTTTGTTAGCTCTGACTCAAAAGGACCCTATGTACAACAGAATAAAACTCTATCTGGCCCTGTGTCATTCTCATAGTCTCTGCTCTGCTTAAACCATTGTTGCAATCACTGCACCAATCCATCTCGTTGAAGACCTACTTCTCCTTTACTGACCCTCTAGTTTTTCTAACATGATACCTTCCTGTAAGGACTTGTCCCTCTTGAGAACATGTTTGAAGCTTGTGAGATGAAGTCTCACCATCTTTGCTTCTAAGAAGCACTCTGGCTACATTTCTTCCAAGACAAGTTTGTTGGTTCTTTTAGCAGCTCATGGAGTATTCCATATTCTTTGCCAACACTACAATTCAACGGCATCAATTCTTTAGTATTCACTTTAGTTCTTCAATTATAGAATGGAAAATATGAGTACTTGTTACATCAAGCTGTTTATGCAAACCAGAAACAAGGCAAATGAGTTCCATTAACTTTTAAGTACTCGTCTTAGGAACTGTTATAATAAGGACAATGAACAGTGGACTTCTATTCTCTGGAGACGGATCATTTGGTGGTCTTCCTAAGTCTTCCACATTGTGAGCATAAGCAGGTGCCTTCGTACATTTGAGAGAAGCCCACGCATGACCAGGGGCTAACTGACCCATGTCTTAGTCTCTTTCATTAGCAATACTTCAATGACTGAAATCATATCTGTTAGCAAAGGTGCCAGCATGTGAGCCAAAAGTGTGACCCCAAGCAATTTATCCAAGGGTTAAAAGAAAGAAATAAGAATAATTGCAAAAATTCTATTCATTATCAGATTCTAGAGATTCTGCAAATCATTTATCATAGACTTCTGATGCTCCAAGGGACTAATAATAAAGGATGGACCCTGATTCAGATAAAAAATCAGATCAGAGTTCTAGGTTATGTTCTGCTTGCTAACTTGAGCACGTCACTGCTTTCTCCATGATTCACGATCCTTAATCTGCAAAAAGAGAGGGGTGTACGCTATGGTTTCTTTGGAGCTTCCCCTTTTTCCACCGAGATGTGCAATGCTCATGGCACCAATCCACTCACCTACTAAGCGCATCCATTACACAAATGTGGCCTTTTAGCTTGAACTAGGTTTCCAGTCCTGAACTCTGGTATGCCTGCAGATCAGTCCTCAAAGGGTGAGGGGCCAGATTGAGAGCTGACTCCAATTTCTCTGAAAGCAGATCTAAGAACTCAGCAGTTCCCAGCAGGGTAGGAGACTGATCTGTTTGACAAAGTGCAGGTAATGGGGGTTGAGATAGAAAGGGTTGCCTGATATTTGTTTTGCTAGGAGGCCAGAAAAGAATCACTGCTTGAAAACTCCACATCATCCCCAAACATGGGAGGTCTGATGTAGCCTGAAGTGCTAGTGTGGCTAATAGAATGGCATAAGGAAATGAAAATAAAACAAAAGAAAGAAAAATAGAGAACTGAGAAAATTGCTGTACAGGGAGAAAAAAAAAAAGAATAATGGAAATTGGTGGCCATAAAGGGAACCAGAATCTTGATATTTGTCCCAGAACTGCAAAGATAAGAACGACATTACAAAACTCATCCAAGTTACCAGAATAAGAAGGATATGGTTTTGGCTGAGATGTGTGAGGACTTCATCGTGAACCACATTGGAGTTCAAATCTGGTGTCTAGACCTGTGTTCTCACTAAGAAGCTGGCAAAGCAGGATTGTTGAGTCCACCTGGGCTTTCCTAGATTCATAAGATCATCATCTCAATCCTTGCTCCACTTTCTTCTTCCATTCTGACATTGGACAGGCCATTTAACTTCCTTGTAAAATGGTATATTAGTCCCTGATCTGTGCATCTTTCAGAGTAGATACAGAGGCAGAGGGAAAGTAAAATTCAGCCAAAATCTTTGTGCACAGGCATAAAGCCAGATCTCTGATCCAATGGGGAATCTCCAGAACGGGAATATTTTCTTCCCTTGTGTCTGCCCTGGAAATGAGCAAATAATGGAACAATTGGATCACTGAATTAGAGAGAGATTTTCAAATGTATTCTTTCTCCTCTGCCTGTGAATGGCTGACCACGTGGCCAAGGGCAGATGACTCACTGGGAGAGGTGCGTCTCCTGTGTGAGTATTCCGTGTGTATCAGACCCAGCCAAAACACAGACAGCCAAAACTAGTTTTCTGTTTCCAAGTCCTTTTTTGGGAGCTCTGGTGGCCTAGTGGCAAGAAGCTGTGCTGCAATCCCAAAGGTACATGGTTTGGATTCTCCAGCTGCTCTCCAGAAGGATGGGCCATCCCCTCTCATTCAATTAACTGCCTTGGAAAACCCACCAGAGGGTCAGCTATGAGTCAGTTCTGACTGGACGGTTCTCTACAACAACAGCCCTTTTATTTAGTTGAGATCTAACTATTTCTAAGCTCTCAATTTATTCATTCAGTAATGATGCCTCGTAGAGAGTTTATGTCCTACAAAGGCTGATCGCTTAATGATTGTTTATTAAATGAATAAATAAATGGATATGCCAGACCCAATCCTGCATGGTCTGATGAATTTAAAGATAAACATGAAGGTCCTGCCTGGACTGGCTTTTAGTGTGCTAGATATCAGTACACAACCAACCATTAACACAGAGGGCTTATTACAGTCAGGTGTTGTAATAAAGGAAATTGTGATATGTCTAGGAGCTCAAAGAATGGTGTGTTTAAGGGCATCTAGGCAAACTTCTCAGGGCAAGTGTAGCTTCCTCCTCAGGCACAGTAAGTAAGGCAAGCAAGAACCATGCTCATGGGAAGACAAGAAATTGGCACAGCATAGGGAATGGGAGGGAGTAGTTATTAAGATTTGACCTGAAAGGCCTCCCTAGGCCAGGTCAGGCTTCTTGATGGCCACACCAATGAGGTGGGTTCCCTCCAGTAGAAACGGAGAGCTGGTGACATATTTTAAACAGATTGAGTTGATGTGTTTGGATAACTAAATCTGGGGTGCGCTGGTGGCCCAGGGAGCTGTGCTGCTAAGCCAAAGGCCATAGCTCTCTGTTGGTTCATACTCACTAACTGTTCCTCTCAGAAAAGATGGAAAATCTCCTTCTATGCAATGTACAGCCTCAGAAACCTAAGGGAGGATTAGCTATGAATTGGTACCGACTCCATGGAAACGAGTTGGGATTTTTAAATTGGTACAAAAGACGGTAGTTTCTCTTGTCATGAAATCACACTAAGCTGTTGCGTCAGGAATGGTTCTCCATTAAAAGAGAACCAATTGGCTGCAAATAGACAGATGAACAGACAAACAGGTAGAGATAGGTAGGTTGGTGGTAGGTAAGGAGACAATCCGATAGATGATAGATGATAGATAGATAGATAGATAGATAGATAGATAGATAGATAGATAGAAACAGAGCAGGGAAAACAATGAAAGCAACACAGAAAGAAGATGAAGAGGGAAATATCAAAATTGAGAGTGTAGTTCCAGACATAAAAGAGAGGAGAGCTTCTGAAAGAGGGGAATGACAAACAATGTTAAGTTGGCAATGATTTCAAGCTGGATCAGAACTGAGAACTCTAGATTAGGTAAGGCAAGCACCACTGATGGCCTTGACTATAAGAAGCCAAGTGAACAATGGATGAAAAAGGTAAATGGCCACATGTTAAGTAGCTGATAGGAGGTAAGATAGTAGAGACTACAGTAAGAGACCAATCAGAGGGCAAATACTTCTTCCATGAAAAGGAGGAGAGAGAAAGGAGTAGGTTGAGAGGAGATTCAGAGTGCAGAGCTGTTGTACATAGGATCACTATGTGTCACAAGCAACTTGATGACACATAACGACATTAACAATGAAGAAAATGTGGAACACAAACACAGAAAAGTGGAGAAACGTTTAAGCAGAGAGTGATAAACAATGTTAAGTTGGCTATGATGTCAAGCTAGATTAGAACTGTGAAGAATGTTAGATTAGGTAAGGCAGTTCTCACCGATGGCCTCTGCTACAAGAAGTAAAATGAACAATGAATCAAGGAGGTAAATGGAACAGGCTATTCAACAAATGGGAACTAAGAAATTAGAGACTACAAGTTCAGAATAAATATTCAGTATTTTTCCCCCATGAATAAAAAAATGAGAGAAAGGATTGGGGTGAAGGAAGACAAACTTTTGAGTAATATATTGTTTTAACAATGAAGAAAACTTGAACATGTTCTTTGGAAGAAGGGGAAGAGTGAGAAGAGGGAGGAGAGAGAGAGAGAAGACACAGAAATGATGGAGAGGGCTGGGTGCTGGAGAAGGGTGCCAAGAGAAGGGACCAAGGGTCCAGTTTGAGAAGTGACCCTCCACAAGAAGGACTGGGTATTCTAAGGTGGAAGACAAGCTATGCAATAAAGATGGAATTGCCTTACCCTATGGTCATAGGAGAATGAATATTTCATATGTATGTTTTCATTAGGAAATGTGCTGTCTTCGGAAAGTTTTGACTACCAAGCATGAAGAGGGAGATGGAAGGAGTGAAAATCTGGAGAAACACAGCGGAGTGTGGCAGAAAGAAACAGCTAGAAATCCGAGGCCACTTATGGGAAGTTCCCCTCTGTAGACTCAACAGTCATCAAGGATAGAAAGGGCTTCCAGCAGAGTTCAACAGCCTGGGAGTGGTCAGGAATAATGGAGAGGATCAAATGAGGTTTGGATACTGGGAAGTTAAAATAAATAGCTGTGATTGAGTTATTCTGACCCCTAGTGACTCCATAGTTGTCAGAGTAGAGCTGCCGTCCACTGCGTTTTCAATGGCTGACTTTTAAAAACTAGATTGTTAGGGCATTCTTGACTTGGACTACCAACTTTTTGTCAGCAGTCAAGTGCATTAAATATTTGTACCATCCACGACTCCAACTGGCACATGAGGAGGAAGAATTATAACAATGAGAGGACGCTGGTGGAAGTGTGACCAACACCAGGCTGGATGCGGAAGGGAAGGAATAAGTGAATAGATCTGATCTAATAGATGTGGAGGAGCTAAAGAGGAAGGAAGTGGAAAGCTGTGGTCAGAGAAATGGACTACTGAGTTCCACCTAGGAAATGGAGAAGTTCAGGAGGATGACAACGTCCAAAGAGTGGTCATGAGTGAGGGTTTGAATGAAGTAGCAATGAATTCATTTTAAAAGAAGCCCAGAGGAAGTGTGAGAATTTCCATATGGGTTCATTTACATTTCTGAAACATTTCCTTCCCTTAGTCTTCCATCATTTTACCATGTCTTCAATGTCTACAGTAGACAGAGACTATAATGAGAAGAAAATATTACCATGAAGAGAAAGGAAAATAACTCATAGATTTCAAAGAGGAAATAGTCCAGTATTAGCCTGATGGAGTGTAAAGACTAGGTTGGAGATAAACTCACTGCCATCAAGTCAGCACTGTAAGGTTGTCGATCTTTCTTCTACACAGTTGCCAGTGGATTCAAACCACTAGAGAGGTATGACCTTTAGGTTAGCAACACAACTCCCTAAAATCTAGGCCACTATATCTCTCCCCAGCTTGAAGTGAGAGCACCCCTATTTAAATCCCAGCCTTGGCAACACAATGGTTGTATGTTCAACTACCAACTGAGAGGCAGTGGTTTGAATCTACCAGCCCTTCCAAGAGAGGAAAAATCTGCTTCTAAAATTTCAGTCTAGAAAGCCCTATGGGGCAGTTCTAGAACATTATTAATGAGTCAGAATCGACCTGACACCACACAACAACAACCTCTACTTTCAAGCTCCCATGAGCTTAAGCAAGCCAAGTTTTAAACTTCAATTTTTCTCCTCCATAAAATGGGCATAATGATGTCAATCTCATTCACATTGTAGCCTGTCGTCAGATTCGCACGATATTAATGACTTGTAAACAGGGCTTATAAAATTTGCAAAGTACTCACAAGGAATGATGATTGTGAAATCTATCAATTATGGAAATCTTTTTTGATTTTCACAATTTTGAAATCCTCTCCCACTAACTGCAAAGGACTTCTAGAAAGAATCCAGTAAGTACTGAACATTAATGGAACGTTAATGTTTATCATAACCCTGAAGTCAGAATTGTGTAATAACTAGGCTTATGTCATAATTTGGGAATATGGATGCACCCTGCCTGTATTGAGATTGCAGAGAAGAAATGAACAAGTGGTGTGCGGGGGCAGTAAACCATTCAGTGTGTGTGTGTGGGTGTGTGTGTGTGTGAGAGAGAGAGAGAGAGAGCGCGCACACAGGAGAGAGGGGAAGACTGAGAAGGTTGGGGGGCTAGCATCCAGATGTATCCTGCTTCTCACTTTCACAGTTAAGAACAGGACAACATGACTCACCACCCATCAGTGGCCAGAGATCTTGGCTGTTATTGTTCTAACACTGCCCTGTGTCCTAGCAGGCCCCACTCCATGCATCATTCCTGTCCCTGGATCCGACACCTCTCTTCCAGCTGTAGCCACGGTGCCACTCCTCTCTCGGGCTCCTGTGTCTGTAGTGTCTTCAGGTCACACTCACAGGTTTGCCCATTGCTTTCCAGCCATCAGCGTGGTGGTGGTTGTTATATACCATCGAGTTGGAACTGACCCATAGTTAATCCTCAGGGGGTTTTCAGAAGTAATAGATTGCACAGGAGAAGACTGCCCATCCTTCTTCCACAGGGCAGCTGGTGGATTTGAACTGTGTGTCTTTGGTATGGCAGTGCAACTCCTTATCACTAGGCCACAAGAGCTCCTTCACCAATTCTTCTGGTCTCTACTCTCCCTATGATGGAACCAGCCCTCACCCACTTATTTCTCAACCCTGGCATTGAACTCAAGCCACCAGTTCAGCAGTAATCTCTTCAGGCTCTCAGAGTCTAATAATTCTAGACTCAGAAGAACAGGACCTAAGATCAGGTCAATAAGCCCCTACTTTCTGTGATACCCCTACCTGAACTGCTTCAGTAAGATTTCTCCAAAGAGGCATTTCCCCAGGCAAAACAGTAGCTGGTAGATGCTTGCCAAGGAATATTAAGAGCTATTTGTCCCAGAGCACTTATCCCAGCACACACATACACATGATCTCTCAGGCCTAACTAGTCTGCCCTGTGTAATTTGTATAAGCCCAGCATTTCAGCACTGAGACTAACATCGTCTGTAATCCTAGGTAACTTTTGTCTTCTTCAGTAACTTTGTCCCCATATTATAAAAAAAGCACAGCAGGCATTTTTGAAATATTTCTAAGGCATCTTTCAGGACTCATTCATTCTATAAAACGTTGATTCATAAAATGTTTGTTGAGAGTGACAGAAGAAGAATATATGCCATTGAATTGTGGTGTTGGCAAAGAGTAGTAAAAACATACAATGAGATGTCAAAAGAATAAGCACATTTGTCTTGGAGGAAGTTCAAACAGGGTGCTTCTCAGAGAAAGAGTAGTGAAATGCTTTCTCAAGTACATTGGGCATGTTGTCAGGACAGGCCAGACCGTGGCAAAAGATATCACGCTGGGAAATGTGGAGGGTCAGAGGAAGATAGGAAGCCCCTCAACCAGATGGATCGACACAGTGACCCTAACAATGGGGCTTTAGCATATCCAAAATCATGAGGATGGATGGTGCAGGACAGGGCAGGGTTCAGATCTATCTTTCATAGGGTTGCTATGAGTCACAGATCACTTGATGGCACATAAGAACAACAACCTAGTGCTGGGTGCTTTTTACTTCATGACTTTTTGTTTGGTTGATTGGTTTTTTGTGGGGGCTCTTTAGTGATAGTACATAGGGGATTCTCATGGCATAGTCCACAGGGAGTTGCACGGCTGAACTAATGATCAGTTTGAATCCACACCAGGCTCCATGGGAGAAGATGGGCAGTCTCCTCCAGTGTCATTAACAGCCTCAGAAAGCCAATGAGTTGGTTGAAGTTCTACGGCTATGAGTCTTGAGAATGCTAGCTCCAGGAGTCCAAGGAGGGTGCGAACAGTCAACATGCTTGATTGCAAACTGCAAGGTTGGAGATGAGAGTTGACTTCTAGTCTTGCCTACACTACACAGTACTGGCAGTGCGAGGTGCTAATTCTACAGGTGCAGGGGAGAGCAGGTGATGAGCACCTGCAGGCAGACCTCTGAGATATCACATCTTCGGCTCCAGACTACCGTGTTCAAAGTAACTATCTCAATGAAACAAGTCACAGGATTGCTCTTTTCTGTTTCCCAGTGCATATAAAAGCTACATTTACACTATACTATACTATAGTCTATTAAGTATGCAAAAGCATTATGAGATATTAGAAACAATGTGACGATCGCCAAAAACATGACACAGAGACACAAGAGCACATGTTATTGAAAAAGAGGTACCATGCTAGACTTGCTCCAGGCAAGACTGCCAAATCTGCAATTTGTAACAAACACAATCCCAGCAAAGCACAATCAAGCAGAAGCACCATAAATCAAGCTATGCCGGCTGTCGCTCCCACACTCTTATAAATGGCTCCAAGGAAAACAACAACATAGAACATTGCCTCTCATTACTTGGCTGTATTTTTGAGCAACTAATAAGTAGAATGCTTTGCCAGGGCTTTGCTTTTAAGCCCTTGCATTTAAGTCAAAGATGATGTACGTGCTTTGTAAAACCACTCTCTCTCCTATCTCTCAACTAGCCTACTACCATCTACACTGCCTCGCAGCCTCTCCTTCCAGACTTGGATTTACAGTAAAGGCAGAAGGAGTTTTGAATGGGGCAGTGCCTTGAAACTTGGGGCTCCACTGGCTAGCCAGCTGCAACTATGAACAACAGAGCTTTTATTGGCAAGTTAATGTTTCCCTTTTCTGGCACGCAATATTTTGCAACAGAGAGAAAGGGCTCAGCCCCACAGAAGGCCCCTGAATTTCACCCCCTCCGCTAGTGGTCCCCTTCTTACTGCCTCTGGCCCTGCCAGTATCTTGTCCCAAAATAGAGAAGTGAAGGGCTCAGGAAACCAAAACTGTTGCATGTCTCCTAACTTGTTTCTCTGAGATTGTTATCCCATGATTTCAAATATTTGAGAGCTAAGGTTTGCTAATAGTTGGCAGAATTTATTGAAGATCTGTTATATGAACAGCATTTCACCAAGTTCTGGGATCTAGCATGAGCAAAGGTCTTGATGTGGGATGAAATATGGAAAGGTCTAGAAGCAGAAGATCACACTAAAGGTAAGATGAGGGAATAACGTGACCAGACTCTCTGGTCTGGCCATGCAGAGGCTCACGGAGCTTGGATGGGGTATGAACGTCCAGTGAATGGTGACTGCCATATGGGGAGCTAATAACAAGATTTGAATCTGATGCAGATAACTTGAACCCTCGGTTTTCGTCTGTCAACAAAACATGTCTCTGTACATGGACAGAACAGAGATGACCAAAAAAAAGGCTTAGGGAATGGAAACTTGACAGTGACTATAGAATGAAGATGACCAAGAAATTTACATAATGGGAAATAAGAGAGTCATCTCTCAGGCTGGGGGTCAAGAGTATACAAATACAGGCCCCAGGCTGATCATACGCCCCAAGACGGACTCAGTGCTTTACACACTGCTTATAAAGCACCTTCGCTTTTTTTTAACTTTATGCAAGTTTCATGACAAAAGCAGAAACAACTGTGCTATCAATCACCTTCTCATAGAAGAGGCCCAGAGAGGTCAAGTGACACACAGCTAGAGAGTAGCTGAGTCAGGTCTCTGGCCCTAACGTAACACTTCTTTGGGTCCTTTGCATTAGGTGAGGTTGTTGTCTCTCCCCTTTCTTCCTTGATTCTTTCCCTCATAACCATATTCCTTTCCTTCTTTTCTGAGTTGGCTTTCTTCCTTTTAACATTCCCTTACCCTGGTCAGCATTGCCCTGACTTCACCTACCTGACACTTTCAGTTTGTTGTTAGCTGCTGTCAATATAAGTTCAAAGTACAGTAACCTATGTATTAACACAGAGTAGAACTGCTCTGTTGGTAGATCTCTGAGGCTGTAATCTTTAGGAAAGACGATTTCAGGGTTTCTTTCTCCTGGGAGCCACTTTCCATTAAGAGCTAGTGACTCACTGCGTCACCAGCTCCTTCTTCTCAGTCTCGATGCCAGAACCAATTTACAGCTAATCCTCCACTGGACTTCTACAGTGGCCAGAAGAGATTGCCGTGTTTCTCCCTTGCAACAGCTAGTGAATTCAAACTGCCAGAAAGCTTAGCCTGCGGGTGCACAGCACAGCTCCCTGGGTGATAAACCACCAGAACCCACTCCCCAGAATCGATGACGCACCAAATCGCCAAGGGTTAGGAGCTCACCTCGAAGTTTTTAGCGCATCTCACAAAGTCATTCATGTCCCAGTTTCTTGCTTCCTATCAGGCTCAGTCTCTTTCTTACTGAGGTGGAATCAGAACCCACTCATAGCTGACCCTCCAGCAGGTTTACAACAAGGCTGTCAATCATCTTGGTAGGAAAGTGCCCATCTTTCTCCCAAAGAGTGTGGATTCAAACCACCAGAGAGATGAGGCCTTTGGTCAAGCAGCACAACTCCCTATAGACTGGACTATCAGAGCTCCCCACATTTTGTTCGCTGTGAGTCTTCTACGACTTGACTGCACTTCACAATAATAACAACGACAACATAGAGAGAACTACGTTGGCCTAGTGGACAAAAAGTCTTTCCACAAATGTAATCTATTTGATTCCTATGCATACCATCAGGTGAAATCCATGTGTATAGCCTGTGTTTATGTTTCTTATTTAGAAGGTGTCGTGGTACTAGGGATATTATAGCTAATATTAGATGGACCTTGGCAGAAAGCAAAGACTACCAGAAGAATGTCTATCTGTGCTTCATTCACTATGCAAAAGCATTTGACTGTGTGGAACACAAGAAGCTGTGGCTGACTCTGAGAAGAATGGAAATCCCAGAACACTTGATTGTGCTAATGCGAAACCTTTACTTGGACCAAGAGGCAGTCATCAGAACAGAGCAGGGAGACGCTACATGGTTCAAAATCAAGAAGGGGGTTCATCAGGGATATATTCTGTCTCCATACCTTTTCAATCTATGCAGAACAGATCATTGAGATGCTGGGCTGTAAGAGGAGTAATGTGGCATCGGGATTGGTGGAAGAGTCATCAACAACCTGCATTATGCAGACAACACAACCCTGCTTGCTGAAACTGAGGAGGACCTGAAGTGCTTGCTGCAGAAGGTCAAGGACTGCAGCCTCCTATAGGGATTGAAGCTCAACATCAAGAAAACAAAGATTCTTACCTCTTGGCCAATTGGCAGCATCAGTATGGGTGGTGAAGAGATTGAGATAGTTAACAGTTTTCGTTTACTTGGCTCCACAATCAACACTCTTGGTGACAGCGGCCAGGAAATCAAGAGGCAAATTGCATTGGAAAAGTCAGCTGTGAGGGACCTCTCAAGAGTACTGAAGAGCAACGACATCAGGCTGGAGACTAAGGTGCACCTGAGCCAGGCTATAGTCTTTGCAATTACGTGCTATGCATCAGAGAGTTGGACAGTGAATAGGGATGGCAGAAAGAGAATTGATGCCTTTGAGCTGCGGTGCTGGAGAAGAGTGTTGAATATACCATGGACTGCTAGGAGAACAAACAGGTTTGTCCTGGAGAGGGTGAAGCCGGAATGCTCCTTGGAATCAAGGATTCTGAGGCTTCATCTGACATACTTTGGGTATGTTGCAAGGAGGGACTGGTCCTTGCAGAGGGACATCATGTTTGGCAGCGTGGAGGGGCAGCAAAGGAGAGGAAGACACTCGATGAGATGGATCTATTCTGTGAGTGGAGTGGTGGGAATAAGTGTGTTTGGGATGGCTAGGTTGGCACAGGATAGAACGGCCTTTAGAGCTCTTGTACATAGGGTCACTCTGAGTTGCAAGCGACTCGATGGCACATAACAACAACAACAACCAAGCCCAAGATGGGTGATTTTAATCTGCGGCCCTCAGGCCTGGTTCAAATTATTTTTTTGTCAAACATTCTTCTAGGTGGTCTAGCACTGGTCTGTGCATTGCTGTATAGAGGTAACTCGTGGTTGCTTTGATGCTGAACACGGTGACACTGATGTGCCAAATGCTATAATGATTACTCATGGGGGACAGTGTTTAATGGTGCTCCCCGATTAAAACAAGCTTGGAAGCAGGAGTGGCATCCACTTCCGAAATAGCTTGCCTTCTGAAACTCTATGAACAGTGCTCAGGTCTTTAGTTCATATGGTCACTACATGTAGTCTACAACTCGATGGCACTTAACAATAACCACTGTTATATTATAATCATGCAACTCTGGTGGCCTGGTGGTAAGAAGTTGAGCTGTAATCCCAAAGGCACACTGTTTGAATCCACCAGCTGCTCCACTGGAGAAAGATGAGCAACCTCCTCCTGCGAGATTAAGTGCCTCTGAAAACCTACCAGAGGGTCAGGTAGGGGTTGATTCTGAGTCTATGGTACACGACAACAGCAATATATTATAATCAAACTATATTATGGGGTGTTATTTAATTAATACATTAGAACTAAATAGTACTCCCCTGAATAATATAGGTAAATAATATGTTGTTGTTCACCGCGGTTGAGTAGAACATGAATGACTCAAAGCAACCCTATGAATAAAATACCTGAAGCCTTTCTATAACTATTGTCATTTTTCAAAGTTCATAGAGTTCCCAAAGGCATGTTGCTTAGGAAGTGGATGCCACTCCTGCTTCCAAAGGTCTATACTATAGTCTATTATAATAGGGCCTAGTCTGCAGGGTATTGTGTTACCAGATGAAAGGCCACATGTCTCTGATGGTTTAGGTCTACCGGCAGCTTCTTGGGGAAAAGCTGGATATTCTCTTCCCATGTGATTTGCAGCTTTGGAAACCCACTGGAGAGTCAGCTATGAAATGTTCCCCGTTTCCCATGCGTCACCTCGTTGTTCTCAATAAATACTCATTCTTTGTAACAAATACACATCAAATACCTCAGTTTAGAAGTCCTCAAGCTCAGATTGCTAATTATCCACATCAGGGCACTCAGAATATACTCCCCCCCCACACACAGAGACATTGTGATTCCACAGGTCTGGGGTAGGGCCCAAGACTCCCCATTTCTAATAGGTCCAATGGTAAGGTACTTACCTGAGAAGCTATGGATGCCTTGGTTCATTTTATGGTAGCTATAAATCCTCTCTTACCAAAAAAGAAAAAAAAAGGATCCCCCCGCCCCCAAATCACCTGATAATTCCCTTTCATGGAATATGTAGTTGTAAATGAAGGAACCTATGTATATGAAAGAAACACAACATATACAAATGATTGTATGCAAACCAATAAAAAATAGTTTAAAAAGCTAAAAAAAAAAATAGGAAATGCCTATCACATGAATTTGGTAGTCTAATCTAGGTGGTTCTAGAAGCTTGCCCAAGAACCACAGAAAAGAACTCTGTAAAGGCAAAATGAGTTGCTCACTGCCTACCCCTATCTAATCAGTGTTTCCCATTCTCAGCCCTTGTGGGGTTGTTCAACTAGACCTGTGGAGGTGAATGGGGGGAAATTCTTGCCTTCCTGTGGAAGACTTACGTTTGATTCTCTGTCGGTGCACCTTTGCATAGTCACCACTTTTCTCTCAGTGAAGGCTTATGTGCTGCTGTGATGCTGAAAGGTATCAGGGAGTTCCAGAGTCAAATGAACTAGGCAGAAAGGCCTGGTGACCTCCGTCTGTAAACTCTGTGGACCACAATGGTCTCGTGTGCAAACAATCATGCAGCTCCAGGCATTGGACTGCCCAGCGGAAAGGGGAAAAAGAGGAGAACTTCAGGAGCAAGAAACTCAGGAGTGGGCACTGGCTTCTGATCTTTCTAGAAAGTTCACTTTCACTTCCTCCTTTCTGAGTGGGAGTTTTCGGAGATGACAAAAGTACATGCGGAGGATCCTAGTGCTGGGGTCAGCCCGCCCACCGGGCGGAAGGAAAAAGGATTATTCACTAGGAGGAACTTTTACATTCTTCATCTGGGTCTTGATGGGGAGGGAGCTCCAGGGGGACTGGGGATATTGAGGACCATCAAGGGCTTAGTCCTCAACGACCCCCGCCCCCCGTTTCCAGATCCCTTCGCCAGGCCTTTCCCATCTAGTCTCCAAAGCAGGAGCCCAGCACAGGCCACTGAGCTGAGTGTTCCCAGCACAGCCCCACGTGAGGCTCCTGGCACCAGGCTCCACATCTGGAATGCAGGCGCCTGCCAAAAGCATCATTGTCTTCCACATGATCGGGAACTTCCCAAGCGGCCGGGCTCAGAATGGGAATTTCCACTCTTTCTTTTCACCCTGGGTCCGACCTTTCAGCTTGAAGAACAGCAGGTCTCCTACAACGAGCACAGTGGGAGGGAGACCACATCATCTGCTGGAGAACTTTCTCCTCTGATCCACTCACCCTGTCATCTCTGATGTGTTTATTGTCTGGTTTCTGCAATGTCCAAGTCACTTTCCAAAGCTGATGTTCTCTCTGAAGATCTGGGAAGCTCTCTCGTATCACCAGGGACCAGTTCATCTCCCTTTGGGACCATGGTTTCCTCGTGTTAAAAGGAGGAGTTTGTTCTATGCCATCCTGATAAGTCATTTGGTTCGAGAATTCCAGAATTCTGGGTGATGATGATGTGAAGGAAACAAAAAAAAAAAAAAAAAGCAGTTGATAGATTTGGGCGCTGTTCAACTGGAGACCGCTCAAGAGATGACTGGATGGACAATCTTCGGGAACTGTCTTAGTTATGTGTTGCTTTAACAGAAATGCCAGAAATAGATGGTTTTAGCATGTAGAAACTTATCAGAGTCTATGAGGGTAGAAATTCAAAGTCAAGGCACCAGCATTACAAGAAGGCCTTCTCTCTCTGCGAACTTTTGGAAAAGACACTTGTCTTTTAGCTTCTATTTCCTGGTCCCTTGGAGATCTTTTGGCATCTAAAGTCCCCCTTTTCTGCTTCTCTTGCTTAAGTTCTTTAAAGTTGCAAGAGAGATTGATTAAAAAAAACCACACCCTGCACTAATCCTGTCTTATTAGCATACTTATTCCCATGAGAGATTTTCTCCAAAGACAAAGGGGTTATGTTGGGAGGACACTTTCATTCCATCACAGCAATGTAAAGGAATCCACAGGGAAATGGGACGCAATCCTTGAAGCATGTGGAAAAGGCCACAAAAATGGGTTAGTGAGGGGCTTCCAGTCATGTGACAAAGAATTTCTCAGAAGTCAAGGTGAGACAGTCTATGAAGGAATGAGTTGAATTAATTACACAATCCCATTCCTGGAATGTTTTTATTCACTGGAAAGAAATCATCTGAGTCAAAATCAGAAGAATTTCATGTTAACACAATAATTAAGAATAATCTCAACAGATAAAGCATTCAACAAAATTTGGCATTCATCCATAACTATCTCTCAATAAACCAGAAAAGTTTGGGTTTTTATTACTTTCTTACCATAATAAAGACTATCATTAAGATTATTTTGCTCTTATATAATGAATCCTTAGGTAGTGCATATGACTGAGCACTCAGCTACCAACTGAAAGGTCAGTGGCTTGAGCCCCCTCAAAGGGGCCTCAGAAGACAAGCCTGGAGATCTGTTGACGTGATGTCACAGTTTTGAAAACCCTCTGGATCCATGCTGCTCTGCACACGTGGATCACCATGAGTTGGCAATGACTCAACAGTAACCAAGAGCAACATTAACAAAATACTGTATCACTAAACTCAGGCAGAATAAAATGAAGACTCCATGGGGGGTAGAAACCAAGCGGTGTGTGTATTAGTGTGTTTTCTTTTGATTTTACCTTATTGATATTTCTACTAAAGACTCTAAAACAGCCTCTCTATAGATCTTGCTCTTGGGTTTTCTGGAAAGCCAATTTGCCCCACGAAACATTAGATCTGGTGCTTGGGAGCGGGATATTTGGAGAACTTTCTGAATAGATTATTAGAACCTGCTACCAGTCTATGTGAGACTCTGGATAAGCTATTCACTGTCAATTTCAATATAAGGAAAGTGCAGTTGTTTAGGACACTAATGAGAAGCCATCAGCGTGTGTGGTTACTGACAAAACACTTGATAATATCACCTATTTCTATGTGGAGAGGAGGAGTCACTACTGAACACTTACTGTGACTCAGGTACAGTCTTTTGTTTCATTTAAACCTTTTTGTTATCATTACAAATATGACTGTCAAGGGTTTTCTGCCAAAAACTTCTGTACAATTTCACACATTGACTCAATGACCCTTTAAGAAAGAAGTCTTTTATTCCCATTTGTTGTTGTTGTTAGGAACTATGAAGTCAACTACAACTTACAGCCACCTATGAACAACAGATCTAAACCTGGCTCTGTCCTTAGCATCTCTGACATATTCAAGCTATTGTTACAGTCACTGTGTGGATTTGCCCATCTAGTTAAAGGTCTTCCTCTCTTTATTTAGCCTTTTCACTTTCCCAGCAGATATCTTTTTCCAAGGAAAGGCTCCACTTGACAACATGCCCAAAGCATGTGAGACAAAGTTTCACCATCCTCGCCTCTAAGGAGCACTCTGGTTGCACTTGAACAAAAAAATCTGCCTTGGATGCAGTGCAACAGTTTTCATTTGGACCCAGGTAAATCCAGGCTCAGAAGGATGAGACGGTGTGATGTACTAAGTCACTGGGCTGAGAATTAAGAGGCCTGGATTCCAGGTTCAGCTCAGCCACTAATGTGTCTCACCGAATTATTTATTATATTTGTAATAGGGAAGAGTTAACTTAAATTGACCCTAAGGTCTTCCAGCTCTTAGTATGATTCTGTGGTTTCTGAAGACCATAAACGCAGAGCTCCAGAATGTAGGCATTCCAATCCCTCCAATAGCCTTGTGCCCACTCAATCTCCTTGAGGCTCAAAGAAGGAAGCTGGGGGAGAATAGTCACCACTGCAGGGGCCACGTTTCTTCCCCGCTGCTGCCTGTGGTAGAAACCACAGATGCCAGTCTCAAAGTGACTTAAGCTTCAGGAATGCTGTTCACTCTCATCAGTCTGCTAGTTTGGAGGACTCTGAGGAGAAAAAGAGGAGCCAGAGGGATGACCAGGCTCCTACCTGGGAGAGCTGTGCAGCTCTCCTTAGAGAAGCATATCGTAAAGGTGAGCAGTACAGACTCTGGTGCTCACCCGCAGGATCTATACTGGGGGAGGTTCCTTAACCCCTCTGCCTCAACTACCTCATCTGTAAAATGAGAATGTACAATGCCAACCAGATAGGATGTGAGGTTCAAATCCACCAGCTGCTCTGTTGGAGAAGAATGGGCAGTCTCCTCCCATGCAATTCACTGGCTCTGAAAACCTGTTAGAGGGTCAACTATGAGTTGGTTCTGACTAAGACTAGGGGATTTAAGGACATTTTTCTTTTCATCTGAGTAAAAGTTAACAAATGGTTTTACATTCGATTATCCATATGCATTATTATAAACATTGCAGTAGATGAATATACCTAAATAGTTAAAATGTCTGTACACCTTTTTTGGATGTTGTCTTTTCCTTCACCCAACTTCACAATTTATTAATTTTCACTCCCCTATCTCTCCTTTCCCATCTCTGGTAGCTATCCAAGAGTGATTGCAATGATGTGTAAAACTTTCCTTAGCTTTAAAGGCCTGTTTGTCAAGTATTTAGACTATTCCAGGTGCAGAGTAAGTATTGTAAGGCTGCTTTACTAAAATAGCTTTTGCCTTAATACGTAACCTCTATGGTTTATTTCAAGCCTTAAGTCCTTTGATTTTTTTAGGATTCAGTTCTACGATTACAGCATCCTCGACTCCTGCTTCAATTACACCACCACGCTTGGCTTTAAAGAGCATGTGGATTTCAGGTGCTGTTTGGGAGCCCAGCCAAGGTCCTCTTCCCAGTGGCAGGCTCTATGGACTGTCGCCTGTAAGACAAGCCCTGATCCTTTAATCTCTTTTGTGGTCTCATCCTTCCTTCCTTCCTTCCTTCCTTTTCTGCAGAATTTTCACTTTAGAGAAAGCAGAATCTCTAAGAGCCTCCTGGGATTCAGTCTGTGGTCAGTGTGGGCATCAGCTCACACTGTCCTCTCTCATTCCTTTTGCATTCTTAAAGCAGATGAAAAAAAAATTGCTCACTGTTTCCTTTTTCTACTTCCTGGAAACCTCGTGGTACTACACTAGTTCAGCATATTTTTAATTTCACTTCGTCATTCATTCAAGATGCTGCTGCCCTTCCTTGGCCAGGCCCTCTTTCTTTGTCTGCTCCACCCACCTTGGCTTTCAATAAAAGACAGGCAGAGCAGCCAGAGGAGCAGAGAGGCTGAGAACAATCCAAAATTTGCCAGCTCTCACGGTGCAGCTCCGAGCCTCCTCACCCTGCAGCATGAAGCTCTCCGTGGCCATCCTCTGCCTGATGGGCGCTGTAGCCACCTTCCCCACCCAGGTGCTTGCTCAGCCAGGTAAGGCCTCCTTTCTTCCCCTTTGAAGCATCTCACCCCATTCTGGGGTATCACAGGCTATTATAGCATCAGGGATACTTGGAGTCCCTTTAGCATCTCCATTCTCAGGCTCAGGGATATCAGAGGAGATGAAAATGAGAATGATCTTGCAGATACTTATGGGCAGAGCATACTGAGAATTTCAGGTGTGGGCTCCAAATCCTGCTTAGAAGTAGACCCTTCCTTGGTGCCGTGACTGCCCCAGCTCCTTCTCAGAAGGTTGGTGGGGAGTGGAAGAGAACTAGGGTCTAGACTGAGCTTTAATCTGTATAATTTTGAGAAACAGGGGCTTTGTAGATTCAATGCTGTTGTTAGGTGCCATTGAGTTAATTTCCACTCACAGGTGGTCCTCTGAACAATAGATCTGAAGAGTCAGTGAGTACGAGGAAAGCACAGGCTTTCTCAGAGCCTGAAACAGGATGCATAACTAGAACTCTTGAGCTCATCTTCCCTGGCCCTAATAATTTGGATTATTACTTGCTCCTACCAATATTCCCAAGAGTTATCTAGTTTTAATAGCCTTTCTTCCTATTTTTGTCAATGCTATAAACCTTTTCTATAGCATAGATGACAGCAATCAATATGCCATAGATCTCATTCTACCACTGGGATACAGGCAGAGATTAGAATTGAATGGGTTCTGTAATCAATAAGCTAGATTGGCACAGCGCTGCAACAAAGGGCTTAATTAAGCACAGAGGAGATTGTGAAGATGGCACGAGATTGGGCAGTACTTCATTCCATGGTACCCAGGGCTGCTCTGAATCAGAGCGGACTAGTTGCCACCTAACAACAGCTAGAGACTGGAGTCCCTGAGTGACACAAACGACTAAGCGTTCAATTACTAACTGAAAAGTTATCCGTTTGAATCTATCCGGAAATATCTCAAAATGAAGGCCTACAATCTGCTTCTGAAGAGTCTCAGCCTTGAGAACTCTGTGGAGTCAGTTCTACTCTGCTCCCATTGGGTCCCCCTGAGTGGCAGTTGACTCAATAGCAGCCAATGACAACAGCCTCTATTCTCGCCTACCTTTTACATTCTCTTAGATATGATTTTCTGCAGTAAGGACCATAATAATCTAGCTCATCCTAAAATCATTTTTCTCTGTGGTTTTCTTTCCAGAGGCACTGGCCTCCCCAGGCACCTGTTGCTACGAAGTCAACAATCAGGAGTTTTCTGCGAAGAGGCTGGTGAGCTACAAAAGAATCACCAGCAGCAGGTGTCCTATGGAAGCTGTGCTGTGAGTTGACCAAACGGCCTTCCTCAGGGATTAAGGGGTAGTTCTCACCAATTTAGAGTGGTCGAGTCCGTGTGATACACCCTCTAATCCAATGTCCAAAGATTCCCAGTGGAGAAACAAGCCACGAAGGGGACATTGACTCCTAATTGACATTCACCCCCAGCTGAGGGGTTTCTTTAGGCTGGCCCACATTCTTTAGCCTAAAGTTAGGATGGGTTCACTTGGAGAAGGCCCTGAAGCCGCTTCTCCACGTCCCTCTTCTCTAATTCCTGAGGAGACCCCTTGGGGAGGATGGAATGCCTTCCTAGACTGAAATCACCAAAGAGCTTTATTTAATTTTAAGTCTTCTCCTCCACAGCTTCAAGACCATACGTGGAAAGGAGGTTTGTGCTGATCCCAAAGAGAAGTGGGTCCAGAATATCATTACCACCCTCGACAAGAAAACTCAAAGGTCAAGTCTTTCCACCAAGACCCAAAAAACTACCACAAACAAAAAAATCACGACAACCTCAAGAGTCACCACAACCTCAGAAACCATAAAGATCCAAGAAACTACCAACGCCTTTCAAAATGTCATAGCCCCAGAAACTACCACAGTCCCCCACAATTCCACAGCCTTAAAAACTGTCACAGCCCCCCAAAATGACACCCACAACCCAAGAAACATCTAATTTATTTTTTCAAGCTTTCCCTAGATTTTCTCTGATATTATTTTGTCAATACATGAAATATGAACTTTGTTTATTGATATTAAGTATGATGCCTTAAATAATTTTATCTTATTTAAGTTATTGATAGTTTAATTTTATCTTCTTTATATTGCTTTCTCTGTAAGCCTTCCTTTTTTAAAAAAAATATTCCAAGACATTGCTAAAAAGAGTATTGTAGAAATGAATATTGTTGTATAACTATCATTCCAAATATATATTTTTGTACAAAACTTGATTCCGGATCTTTTTAAAAGGGAATTAAAACACTAGAAATGAAAGTTGGGTGCCGAGAGAAGGGCACAGCTCCTGAGGGTGGAGATCACACTTTGGAGGAAGGGAAAGGTGAATTGGTCTTGGTCTTTTCCATGGAGATGGGCTCATCTAAGGGAGCTCTGGTGGCCCAGTGGGTAAGGAGTTACGCTGCCAACCCCAAAGTAGAAGATTCGAATCCATCAGCTGTTTCACAGCAGAAAGATAGGCAATCTCCTCTAGTGCAGTAACACAATTTCTGAAAACCTGCTGGAGGGTCAGCTTTGAGTCAGTTTGATTCTGTGGCAGTGAGTTGGGGTTTGGGCTCACCTGAATTTGTGGGAAAGTGAGACAGGAGGCATTTAAACATTCCACTTCCATGGTCGCAGTGCTCAATATAGGTGCCCAGGTTCCAGCAACCTTTCTTAAGTTAGTGATTCAGCAGCAGCCACATCACGGCTTCTTTTCTTACAGTCCCCAGCCCCTGCCCGTAATGTCTTCCAAAACATAGTGCATCTGCTTTCTACTTGCCTTTCTGCAGGCTCCCTCTCCAATCAATCTTTCAACCTGGAGCAACGCAGACAGTGGAAGCATTGGGAAATCTATTCTTATTAGAGCATTGGTCAGACAGTTAGATTAGATTTGAACATATCCTTCATGAATAGATTGAGGGTTTGGGAGGGGTTTTTTGTTGTAAAAAAATATTAAAGAAAAGTTAGGGAAAAAGAATAGCCCAAGCAACTATTGGGAGGTGGGAATGATGGTAGCATGTACATCAAAGAAAAAGGCAATCAGGTGGGAGCTGAGGTGTTTGTGTCAATGAAGGGGAAGTATAGAAAGAAATGTTGACAAAAAAGTATTGAATATCAGAGTGGGATGTTAGTAATTTATATATCAAATTCAAAGCAGATGTTGAAAATGTAAGGTAAAAAAGGCACAGAAAACCAGGCGAAGTGAAACAAAAGAGTTTATTAGTGCCTCTCGGGGCAGATTTCCTGTCTGAGGCCAGAGAAAGGCAGGGTCAGGCAGTAAAGTTACCAGTGAGGAAGAGTTAGTTACAGGTTAAGCTTTATAGGTAGCGGTTGAGGGTAGGGAGGTCAAACTGGTGGTCAGAACTCGTGGAGAAAGTTGATTGGATGCCCTTTGTTAGCTTCCAATGACGAAGCTGCTCAGTCATGCAAGATGTGGTTGATGGCTGAGTTTCCTTCTGATTGGCCAGTTGTCTTGCGTCAGGTAGACTGGGATGTCTCTTAGAAGCTGCAGTCAGCACAAGATGTTGCCCAGGCTCCAAGGTGACCTTTCAGAAAATACTTGTTCCACTGAGGTGGGAAGACCCGTGTTCAAAAGTTCAGAGATGAGTTCCAAGAAGAAACAACCAGTGAAAGGTTTCTGCCATGATCTGAGCAAGAAATAGAGAAAGCCTAAATTGGAACCAAAGAGAAAATTTTGAAGAAGAAGAAATAAAGAAGAGTGAAATATTGAATGCTTTATTTAGATGGAAGAGAAAGACCTGCAACCAAAGATATGGGAAGCTCTCCATGAAGCCCCTCGAGCTTCTGTTCTAAGAAAGCATTTTCTCTCAGATCAGAATACTTCCTTCTATTACTATCCACTGAGGAGCCTTGATGTCAGTTTGAGGACTAGGATGTGCCTGATTCAGATCATGATCTTTTCAGCTATTTCTGTGTATCTGGGAACTTGAGAATGAACAAGGATGGCAGAAGAATTGATCCCTTTGAATTGTGGTGTTGGAGAAAAGTATTGAATGTCTCATGGACTGTGAAAAGAATAAACAAATAAAGCTTGGCGAAGATGCAGTCGGAGGGCTTCTTGAAGGCAACGATTGTAAAGCCTCTTCATATACTTTGGGCCTGTTGCTAGGAAAGACTGTACCTTGGAGAGGGGCATCATGCTTGGAAAGGTGGGGGGTCAGTGAGATAAAGGGAAACCCTCAACCAGATGGATTGGTATAGTAACTGCAAGCAATACGTTCAAGTGTGGTGTTGTTGTTGTTGTTATGTGCCATGGAGTCGCTTGTGACTCATAGCGACCCTATGTACAACAGCCCTAAACTCCGCTCTGTCCTGTGCCAATTGCACTGTCTCCGATACACCCATCCC
>NW_006399844.1:2070187-2070984 GCF_000299155.1 Elephantulus edwardii | reverse complement strand
AAGAGTGTTGATTGTGGAGCCAAGCAAACGAAAACTGTTAACTATCTCAATCTCTTCACTATCCATACTGATGCTGCCAATTGGCCCAGTGGTGAACTAATAAGTAGAACATTAACAAGAATAGTTTGCTTTCAATTTTTCTATTGTGACCTAAATGAAGTTCAACATCAAGAAAACAAAGATTCTCACCACTGGGCCAACTGGCAGCATGATGAAAGATTAAGAGATTAATAAAAAGATAAGGCAAAGATAAGATCTAATAAGGTTTGAACCCTAGCCCTGATCAAACCTCATTATATCTTGTCTTTGTCTTATCTTTTTATTAATTGTTATTCTCCACGTCATCCCTTTTTAAAAATTTTTTCATTTTATTATTTTTTTTGGTACCGTCAAATCAGATCTGACTGGTACAGGAGGAGATTGTTCCTCCTTCTCCAGCACACTTCATCCCTTCCAATACCTGGTAACCATCCATTCATTCCTCAGCCTCATTGTCATTAAATCAGAACCAACTTATAGCTGGATCTCTAGCAGGTTTTCAGAGGCTGTAAATAACACAGGACAAGACTAATCATCTTTCTCCTGGGGAGCAGCCGGTGGATTCAAATCACCTGTGAATTGGCAGTGCAACTCCTTACCATAGGCCATCAGAGCGCCCTATCCAATCTATTTTCTGAACTCAAACCAAACCCACTGCCACTGCATTGACTCTGACTCATAATGACCCCATAGGACAGAGTAAAACTCTCCATAGGGGTTCTAAGGCTCTGTGTGTGTGTGTGTGTGTGTGTGTGTGT
>NW_006399844.1:2068536-2070027 GCF_000299155.1 Elephantulus edwardii | reverse complement strand
TATCTTTCTTCTATGGAGCATGTAACGGGTTTAGAATACTGGATATTTGGTTAGCAGCCAAGTGACCCGACCACAGCACCACCACAGCACCTCAAGCCAGCATAATAGTGGTCAATATTTGTATGAGTTTGTTAAATTATCACCAAATCTTCAACACTATGAGTAAGCAAGTATGTGACCTCTGTAAGGTCAAAGATGATTAGTTCCACTCCTTTCTGACTATATCGTTTAGATATCCAATTTAACCTTGCTTAAGACTCAACTTAGAGAGAAAAAAAGGCCCACAGCTATTAAGCAGAGATTATAAGAGCACATATCTTAGTGCTCATTAGTACTCACTCAGTGGTTTGAAATCAGGGGATATTTTGTCCCCACCCCGGGGTACATGTAACAATATCTAGAGACATTCTTGCTGCAATTGCGGCGGAGGATACCACTGGACTCTGTTGTATAAATGCTAAACATTCTTCAGTGCACAAAGCAATCTCTCCTACAACAAAACGTTATCCAGTCCTAAATGTCAATAGTGAAGATGTTGAAAAGTCTCGTGTTACGTTCTTGACAGTGTTTGACACATAATAAATATCTATGTTGAGTAATAAGGTTGCTTATGCCTTAGAGGGAATGATAGAATGTCAGCTGTAGCTCCAGGAGCATTCCACTAATTGCACATTTAGTCTGTGCTCAGTACTCTGCACACACTCCAGCCCCCTGCACACCTGGATGCTTCTGCTGAGTGTGCACACAGCAGTCTTGCTCATTCACCTGCAAGTCTCTTCGACAAAGATGCTGGTGGTCTGGTGCATATTTGTTGCCTTCCTGATGGTTTGTAATTTCCTGAAGTGCTGTAACGTCACACACAGAAAATATTCTATTAGGGTCAACAAAACAGATTGCTAGTAGTGACTGGTTACTTGGTTTTGGAGTGTGGTTGGGAGGTGTGTAGAGGTACAAAGAATTCAGAATTACTCATTTGGGAAATAAGGTCAGGATCTTGTAGGGAAGCAGTGGTGGATGACTGAGGTCGGGCAGTTCACGTTTCAAAACTAATGTCTTGGGTTGGAGCTGGTCTTAGTTTTCCAGTCCTCAAAGAGTAAGAAACTTATCAACAAAGGAATACAAGTCTCTGGGTCTAACCCTGGGAAGACTATTTACTACCCATTCTCTGAGACAGAGTCCAGGAGTGTGGCCATTCACAGAACTACTGTGAGGAAGTATAAGGAGCCAAACAATTCATTTGGACTCTATACTTGGTAGAAACGGAAATAGAAGTTCAGCTAAATCCTGGTAAGTTAATCCTGGTCTGTAATACCTCTCAGTCAGAGTTTTTTCTGTGGTGTGACCTGCCCACACTATGAAGCTCTGAGGACAAAACGATGTCCCTTTTTTTAAAAAATTTTTTTAAATTTTTATTATTTTTGTGTGAGTGTACCGTCAAATCAGATCTGACTGGTACAGGAGGAGATTGTCCCTCCTTCCCCGGCAGAGCAT
>NW_006399844.1:2058957-2068436 GCF_000299155.1 Elephantulus edwardii | reverse complement strand
GCGATTGGCACAGGACAGAGCAGAGTTTAGGGCTGTTGTACATAGGGTCTCTATGAGTCGCAGGTGACTCGACGGCACATAACAACAACAACAACATGTGTGTACCGTCAAATCAGATCTGACTGGTCCAGGAGGAGATTGTTCCCTCCTTCTTAAGCGGAGCATCTGATGGATTTGAACCACACACCTCTGGGATTGCAGTTCAGCTTCTTACCACTAGGCCACCAGAGCTCGCCCAAAGAAACTTCCCCCCCCACCCCCCAAAAAAAAGAAGAAGAAGGGGCCTGGAACAAAAACTTGCATATGAATGTTTATTTGGGAGATGATCTCTGAAAATAGAAGTGGAAAAGAAGGGATGTGAGACTGGAAGAAAGAAAACACAGCAGAAAGAGACTAATCAACAATTAATTAACAATTAATCAACCTATCATATTGTCTAAATGCAGAGCTGCAAAAGCTGTTACTGTAATCACTGTCAATAAGCTGTACATCCCTAAAATGTTATGTAATAGATTTTACCAGTGACCCCCCAGAAAATGTAGCTTCTTGCTGAGGCTGCTTATGTATCGTCAAAAATCGTCATAGGAGGTAGTTTCTTGGTTTAGGGGTTTAGGGGAAATGGTTTCATGAGACGTTCCAGTCCAGTTCATTGACGTAATGTTTAATTCTTCGGTCCAGCATTCTTGTCCTTTGTTTAGTGCCTAGAATCTTAAAAGCTCACAAGTTCCCAATCAAGAAACAACAGTTGGTTTCTATTCACGTGGAAGGACAGCACAAATCCACAAGGATCAGCAGGAAAAGGAGGAGGATATGATCGTATTGGTAAGTGCCTCCATGAACAACTGCTTCCTTCTCCATGAGACTAAAACCAGATGGTATCTAGCTACCATTACTGAACATTCTGATTGAAGATTCTGTAGAAGAATCCTGATCAAATATACTTACATATGGGGGAAACACAGAATTTCAAATTCTCCAAGACTCTACACTTCCTGAGCCATGAAGATTGGCTGAACTTCTGAAACTAATCTTTAAACTTCAAAAAAAAAATACGCCATAAGCTCTTTGTCAACCAATTACTTGAGCTTAACTAGTGAAACATTTCTTCCTCAAGAATTGTGCTTGCTAAAGGACGATTTACATAGGATCAAACTAATAGCAGCAAGTTGAAATAAAACTTAGGAAGCAGCCTGTGTTGTTGTTATATGCTATTGAGTTGGAACCAACCCATAGCTGCTAACTCTCCTGCTGGTTTACAGAGGTTATAAATGTTGCATAAAGAGATTGCATATCTTTCTACCATGGAACAGATAGTGGATTGGAACCTTTTGCCATTGGGTTGGTAGCTCAGCTCCTTACCATCTGGGCCATCAGCAAATTTATGTTAATTGGAAAGGAACAATTTCAGAAAAGGAGGATGAAAATGATTGCACAACTTGAAGAATGTAATGCATGGCACTGAATAAAAAAATACAAAAATTGCTTATAATATATATTTGTTGTGTCATTCTCTACAACCACAAAATTAACGCAAGTAAAATATATGTAACTAATAAGTTGTTGTGCTATTATGTGCCATCGAGTCGTTTGCGACTCATAGCGACCCTATGTACAAGAGCTCTAAAGGCCGTTCTATCCTGTGCCAACCTTGCCGTCTCAAACACACTCATTGCCACCACTCCACTCACAGAATTGATCCATCTCATTGAGGGTCTTCCTCTCCTGCGCTGTCCCTCCACTCTACCAAGCATGATGTCCCTCTCCAAGGACCTGTCCCTCCTTACAACATGTCCAAAGTATGTCAGATTAAGCCCCAGAATCCTTGCCTCCAAGGAGCAGCCTGGTTTAACCCTCTCCAGGATGAATCTGTTTGTTTCCTTGGCAGTCCATGGTACCCTCAATACTCTTCTCCAGCACCACAGCTCAAAGGCATTAATTCTCCGTCTATCCTCCTTGGTCATTGTCCAACTCTGATGCATAACAAGTGATTGCAAAAACCATGGCCTGTATCAGAAACACCTTAGTCTCCAGAGTGACACCATTGCTCTTCAATACCCTGGAGAGGTCCCTAACAGCAGACTTTCCCATCGCAATACGTTTTCTGATTTCCTGGCTACTGGTGCCAAGAGTGTTGACCGTGGAGTTAACAAGTGTGTTAAGATGGTGAGAATAGCACAGGATAGGTCAAGGTTCAGATCAGCTGTTCATAAGGTCTCTATGAATTGTACTTGATTCCACAGCACCTATAAACAACAAGAACTACTATCCTGCTCCCAGAAGACTGGAAACATCCATCAGAATGAACAGATCCTGAGGCTATATTTCTTTCCATTTTTCAGTAAACATTCCTGTCAGACATTTAACCCATGTGGACTCACAGATACTCCTCTGTTTACCCTACTTAATAAATTCAAAACGTGCATACTGGGGGAGAGAGATGATTGCTGTGTCATGTTACACAAGGCAAAACATTTGGCTACATGAAGAGCTGGGAAGAGTCCTAGTTGGCAAAACAAAATTTGCTGTTAGAAGAGTGATACCTAAAGATTGGAACTGGACAGTGAATAGAAGTTGGAAGATTATTAAGGTGATTGATTTAAAAAAACCTTACGTCTTGAGGATGTAGTGTGTTGCATGTTACACTGCATCTTCAAAGGTCAGTGATCAAAGCTCCCCAAGCATTCCACGGAAGAAAGATGGGCAGTCTCTTCCTGGTAAGATTGGCAGAAATGCACTGGAGGGTGGCCATGAGTTGGAATTGATTGAATGGCAGTTGGTTTGATTTTGGCTTTTTTAATAATAATGGCCTAGTTGAGCTTTAACAGACTGTTGGTAGAATTATTGACATCAAAGGAAATTCTCATGAGGGTTTACGAGGAATTGAGAATGCTACACTGAAGACAATGTAGATGGCAAGAAAAAGCAGCAGAGAAATGCAGTAGTGGAACCAGGAGACAGGCCAAGATATGCCAGGAGTCAACTCACAGAGAATGGGTGCTTCAAGATAAGGCTTCTTGGCAGAATAGAGTGCCCTGGGCACTTGGCTGTCGGGTTAGGCTTGCCAGTCGTGGAGTGACAGATCTAGCCTAATCTAGGCCAAAAGAGCTTTGAAATTACCTGCCCAAAGAAGATGGCCTCCTAGAGAAGCCAAAGAACCAGGAACAAAAGAGACAAGGTGCAAGGGAAGCAAACAGCCTCAGTATCTTTAGGGTTTCTTAAATATAAGGGTGTGGCCTCTTGAATGTCTATGGATGGGGTCACAGACACCCAGGTTTCCAAGAATCATGTCCTCACCAACTCCACCCCACACTGTGGAGATGCAATCTCTGAGAACCAAGAAAATGGAGTCAGATTTGTTACCAAAAGCTGAAAGAACAAGACTGCCACACTTAAGGGGTAAAAAATGGGGCCTGCTCAGCTGAGGGGATGGAATTGTTGTTCAGATGGAATATTAGAAAGTGAGGTACAGAGCCAAAGGAGCAGAGTCACCAATCCACGGACACAGAAGGCAGAGCTGAGGCCCAGGATTGAGGAGTCTCTACCCAGACTCCAGAGAAAAAGGTCAGAATCTAGAGTGCAGTACCAATGCCACTGTCTTAGATGTGCTCAGAGAACAGAGAGTTACTTTTAAGCCTTCAGAGTTAATGTAAATTGTTCTGCTGAATTTTTTACATATTTACTGCAAACCTCAGGCCTGATAGAATTTTAAGCTAGTGCCTGGAGCAGGCTCCACAGGCCCAACTCCACCCTTGCTTACCCTTACTCTATGGGTCAGGGACGCCCATCCACCTTCGAAGGCCAAAAAGAACAGTAACACACAACGAAAAAGACCCCAGAAACTTCCCTTGTCTGACTGCCTTTAATTGTTTTTGGTGAAACATTCTTCTAGGTCGTGTAACCCTGATATATCCACTTGCTGTACAGAGGTGACTCATGGTTGCTGTGAAGCCGAACACTGTGACACTGAGCGGTTGAATGCCAGAATGGTTACCCATGGTAGACAGTGTTTGGTGGAGCTCCCCAATTAAAACAAGCTTGAAAGCAGGAGTGGCATCCACTTCCGAAATAGTTTGCCTCTGGAAACCCTATGAACCTAGAGAAAGGATGAAAGTGATGTATGCAAGTGTCGAGGACTTTCATTCATAGAGTCACTATGAGTCACCTACAACTCGACAGCACTAAAGAACAACACAAGTGTCGACTACCTACAACATGCAAATGATACAACCTTGCTTGCTGAAACTGAGGAGGACCTTGGGCACTTGCTGCAGAAAGTCAAGGACTGGAGAAAGCTCAAAATCAAGAAGATAAAGATCCTTATCACGGGGCCTATTGACAGCACCACGATAGATGGAAAAGAGATTGAAGTTATTAACAATTGCTGCTTGTTCGGATCCATAAATGACACTCTTGGCACCAACAGTCAGGAAATCAAAAGACAAAGTCACTGGGAAAATCTGCTATCAGGGATTTCTCCAGAGTACTGAAGAGCAATGATATCAATCAAGAGACTAAGGTGTGCTTGATTTGGCCCATGGTCTTCACAATTACTTGCTATGTATCTGAAAGCTGGACATGACAGAAAAAGAATCAATGCCTTTAAGTTGTGGTGCTGGAGAAGAATCTTGAACATACCATGGACTGCCAGGAGAACAAACAGGTCTGCCTTGAAGAGGGTGAAACCAAGTTTCTCCTTGGAGGCAAGAATTTTGAAGCTCCAACTCACATATTTCAGGCCCATGGCTAAAAAGGACCAGTCCTTGGAGAAGGACATCATGTTTGAAAGGATGGGAGGACAGCACAGGAGAGAAAGGCTCTGAATGAGATGAATTGACACAATAACTGGAGTAATGGGGGTAGGTGTGTTGGATTCAGTGAGACTGGCTCAGGAGAGGGCAGACTTCAGAGAGCAGATTTCACGTGTGATTCTACGGCACATTACAACAAAAGCAACAATAACAACGCCCATTATTCCTTCATTTTATGCAGTTTCTCTATTCATAATGAAAATGTCTGCTTTGTGATTCTTCCATCATTTTGTACTTTGAAAGGAGATAACTTGTATTCTAGATTCACAGGTGCCCTAAATTAGAATGTGGACTTGGACCTGTTTGAAGATATTAGGGATGATAGGATGGAGTTAAAAGTGTTTTTGAATGTGGTAAAGATAATGATTTGGGTGAGGTGGCAGAGACAAATGCTGCTGTTTAAAACATGCCTTTTCAAAATATCTATCAGCTTGGCTGGGCCAGTGATTCCGTGGTCTGGTAGTTACATAATGACTTAATGTGTTAGGCATGTGAGGATGTGGTCTAATGTGACCAGTAGGACAAACCTTTTAAAGGATTAGGGTGGGATGCAGCTACGGTGGGAGTCTTCATTAGGCCACAATCCTGATCACCTTTACTCTCACGTGAGATAAAAAGAAAGAGAATATAGTAAAGAGAAAGGGGCCTATTAACACCAAGGGGGAAAAGAACAGAGAGTGAAGCGTGTCCTTCAGACACAGGGTCACTGAACTGGGAATCTCCCAAATTCAGGGGAAGATTGATGCCAGGATACAGGGAGAAAGCAAGAGGACATGAGCCTACAGATGTTGAAAGGCATCAAAGGCCTTTGCTCTGAGACAACAGAAACAAAGCCTTCCCCTCAAGAGCAGTCAGAATTCAGGCTTGTCGCCGTTTAAACTGTGAGAGAAGGCAATTCTATGTGCCCAAGCCACCCATTTGTGTGATTTCTGCTGTAGCAACACTACATAACTAAGACAAAATTTGTGTTCTAATCTCAGAATTGGTGCTGACTTACTCTGAGGCCTCATAGCTTAAGTGGGAATAATAATAGTAGTGTATTACAAAGAGAGCCTAGGAGAACATAGATTCCCTCTCAGATCTGAAAACCATACTTATTAGAAAGCTTCAACTTGGACATGGAGGGAAAGAAGATATTCTAATGTTATATCCCTGAGCCAGACCAGAGCCAGATGCTCCTTAAAGGAGAGGGACTCCATCAAAAACCAAGCAGCATTCCCACGCACCCTGGAAACTCAGTCAGAAGGTGATTATTGATAACAATTCGTGCAAGTCACTGGTGCTCAGTTCGGATCCAAAATGTTTCAGCCTTTCCTCCATCGCTTCAGTACTCAGGCCTGATCACCAATCAGGAGGGGAATGTCAAGTGTCAGTAGAGTCAGGGACCCAGGGGAGTACAGTGCAAGTAAAGGTGGCAGAACCACATAGTTTGCTGGCTGAGCAGCAGGTCCTGTGGGCTAGATCAATTCAAAGCAGAGTCTGGACAGAGGGAGGCAGAGGGAGGAAGGGGAAGAAGGTATTTGTATTCAAGTTCCTAAATAATCCACTCTCATTTGCTTTTCAAGTCACGACTCCTCGTTTTCGGGAATCTTGAATCAATTTTTCTCTAGTCAAGCATGGACTTTCTTGCTCCTGGCATCATAAAACGATATTAATTCAACTATGAATGTGGGACCAGACTTACAAACCTGGAGTAAATCTCACTTGGCTGTGATATGATGTATAATTCTCTTTATACATTGTTAAATCTAACGTGCTAATATTTTCTTGAGAAGTTTTGCATCTAATTTTATGAGCTCTTATTCACTTTTTCTTTTATAAAGTAACATCAGTCTTGTATTTGGAGGCTATAACATCTATTCCATAATAAATTTCAATAACTAAGGAAGACAAGGAAAAAAACCAATGTTTTAAAATGTAGTGTTGGCCATGACTATTGCCTATACTATGGACCATCAACTACTCATATGCAAGTTCAAATTAAAACTAAAGAAGGCTAAATCATATCCACAGGAATAAAATTTTTTTAACATCTTATAAAAATGATTGCATATCCGCTCCTTATGCCTTCTTCATTCTAGATCAAAGTTGACAGGACAATGTTCCATTTGATAAGTCATTTTCACCATAAAAGGCTAAAAAGATAAGCAGTAATGTTGAAATATCCTATAGCAATTAACTTCTGATAGTACATGGTATCTGTAACATCTACTCATATCTAATTTGCCAAAGGAAGTCACGCGGCCAAGTTCTTTATCAATGGGCATGGTGTGCAGTCCTCCTACAGAATGAGTCATTATGGCTCAGGAGTCACTGAATATGTTGAACAAATTACACTCTCTCCGCAGTACCACTCACTCGTGCTCCTAACCACATCACTCAAACAATAACTGTATTCATTGATGCTACTTTAGGAACTTGCTAATTGGGAAGCTACTGAGGAAAAGAAAGAGAGAAGTCAGAGTGACCACTTCCTTCAAACACAGCTGGACAGCTAGACGTGAACTCAAATAGCAAACGTTTTCTTTAGACTTTCCACATTGGGATTTTTGAAATTTACACAAGAACCAATGCCCAGGAAAGGAAACTTCAGGGTGAAAGTGACTTACAGCCGTGCGCTTGCCACAGAGCTCCGTTGGGACTCAGAGACGCTTCCCTGGGTCTCACTATCCCAATGAGAATCAAAATAATCCTCATCCCAAGTTCCTATAGAAATCTCAAGGCCTCATTTCTCTAGTGTTCTGGGACATTGTATCCTTCCCTCAAATGCAATGCTGTGAGGTGAATGCAAACCCAATGCAAGGCCCAGACAAGTGATGCTTTCTCAAAGGCATCACTCTTAGCTGCTTCCACCAATCAAAAGTTCATACTAGAGTTAGTGTTAACTCCTATCTCCTCAAATTAAAAAATAAATTCTGATAAATTCAATATGGAATAATGGTTTGGATCGACATGGTAAAGGAACATTAGTGGGAAAAAAATTGATGAAATACAAAGAAAGCGTAGAGTTTAGCCAATTTTAGTGCAACCAATTCATTTGGACAGCTGTGCCATGGTAATTTAACATTTTGGAGCTCTGGTGGCCTGGTGGAAAGAAGCTGTCCTGCAATCCCAAAGGCAAATAGTTAGAATCTCCCAGATGCTCTGAGGCAGGAAAGTGGGCAGTCTATTCCTATGTGTTCAATTGTCTCTGATAACTCACTGGATGGTTGGGTATAGGTCAGTTTTAGCAATAGGTAAAACTGGAGTAGAGGTTGAAATATGTTGAATTACCTGATGTGATCCTTCTACCTATGGGTTTTGCAATTTCCATCATGTGAGTGGGTTGTTGTGGTACATGCCTTCCAGATGACTAGAGTCATAGGGACCCTATGACCAGATCTGAATCTTGCCCTTTCCTGGCTGTCCTTGCCATCTTTGACACAGTTGCACCCATTGTTATAGTCACTATGACAAACCACTTTCCTGAGCATCTTCTTCTCTTTTGTTGACCTCCACCTTTCCAAGCAACTTGTCCTTTTTCAAGGACTGACCTTTCCTAACAAGAAGTCTATTTTTTTTTTAAAATTTGAGATGAAACTTCAACATCTTTGTCTCTGAGGAGGGCCTGGTTGCACTTTCTGTAAGACACACTTGTTTGTTCTCTTGAAGGTCCAGTAATATTCAGTAATATTCTCTAATTCCACAATGCAAAGGCATCAATTCTTCTTCTATCATCCTATTCGTTGTCAAACTTTCAGATGCATGGCAGGTCATTGGGAAGACTGTGGCTTGAGCCAGGTGCACCTTAGTCTTTAAACTAACATCATTGATCTTTAGCATTTTGGAGAGGTTCTTGACAGCAAATGTTCCCAAAGCACCATGTCTTCTGATACCTTGATTGCTGGTACCAGGGATGTTGATTGTGGATCTGAGCAAGATGAAATCACTGACAACTTCAATCTTTTACCTCCTAGTAAGAAGTTTGTTTGATCTATGTTGAGAAGACAAGTTTGCAGAGGGAAAGGATGTTAGTGGACACTTACATTGGTATAATGAAAAGAGCTTTGTGATAATTTCCAGAAGAGGGCTAAGGTCAAAGCCACAGAGCCAAGGGCCAGAGAGAGGTGTGCTTGTGGGCAAAGCCAAGGATAGGGACTGTCTTGATTAAAGAATTGTGTCTTAGTCATCCCAAATCCTGAATTGCAAATGTTGCTGTCCTAACAAAACCCCATAATTGTGAATATGATCTGTGAATTCTCTATGGTCCTTGCAATGAAGCATTGAGCTCAACAGAGAAGTAAAGAAATGCCATGGAAGGAAAAATTGGTACTAGGATTGGTATGAGGTTTGGAGGGTGGACGCTGGACTCATCACATAGGAATTAATCTGAGCCTGTGAATGTCACTATCTCCATTCTTCCCCCTTGAGAATCAGAGGAGGGTAAATGCCCTGCAGTCTCCCCTGTGCCATCTTTATCAGAATATAAAAAAAAATCCTGAATTATATTTACAAATGCAAAGAGTTTATTTTTTGCAAAAAAGCAAACCCCCCCCAAAACAAACTTTAAAAAAATTTTTTTGTTATTTTTTTATGTGTGCGTCTGATACAGGCCATGGTTTTTGCAATCACTTGTTATGCATCAGAGAGTTGGACAATGACCAAGGAGGATAGAAGGAGAATTGATGCCTT
>NW_006399844.1:2044133-2054032 GCF_000299155.1 Elephantulus edwardii | reverse complement strand
ATTTTTGTGTGAGTGTACCGTCAAATCAGATCTGACTGGTACAGGAGGAGATTGTCCCTCCTTCCCCGGCAGAGCATCTGGTGGATTCGAACCGTGCGCCTCTGGGATAAAACGATGTCCCTTACTTGTTGATATTTTCTCACATTTCTTTAACAAAGTTGTTGTTGTTGTTATTGTTGTTGATTGCCTGTAAGTCGAGCACAACTCATAGCGACCCTATGAACAAAAGATCTGAAGCCGCTCTACAACTGTCGACATTTACCAAAGTTTATAGAGTTTCCAGGGGCATGTTGTTTAGGAAGCGGATGCCACTCCTACTTCCCAGAAAAAAATCCTCCATGGTTATTGTTATTACTATGTGCCTTTGAATTGAGTTCTACTCATAACCACCCTCTGGGCAATAGACCGGAACCTTGTCCTATCCTGCACCATCCTCCTCATCTCTGACATATGTGACCCCATTATTACAGTCCCTGCGTCAATCCATCTCATTCAGGGTCTTCTTCTCCTTAGCTGACCCTCTCTCTATCTTTCCTAGTGTGAAGTCCTTTTCTAAGGAATAGCTCCTTCTAGCAATATGCCCAAAGCATGTGAGATGAAGTGTTGCCATCCTTCTTCTAAAGGAATGTTCTGACTGTACCTTCTGCTAGTGACATCTATTCTTTTGGCAATTCATGGGCTATTCAGTACTCTTCTCCAACACCATAACTCAAAGACATTGATTTTCTTGTGTCTTTCTTATTCACTGTCTAGCTCTCAGATGCATAGCAAGTAAGAGAGGAGGTAGGAGGAATGGCTTTAATTATGCACATCTTAGTCTTCACACTGACATCATTGTTCCTCAGTACTTTGGAAAGGTCCTTTGACAGTAGACTTTCCCCAGCACAATATACATATTTTGATTTCTTGACTGCTGGTGCTAAGGGCATTGATTGAGGGTCCAAGTAAGAAGCTACTAACAATTTCAATCTTTTCTCCATCTATCATGATTTTGCCTATTGGTACAGAGGTGAGGAATTTTGTTTTCATGATTTGAGACATAATTGATAGTTGTTGTTGTTGTTGTTGTTATGTGCCGTCGAGTCATTTCCGACTCATAGCGACCCTATGCACAACAGCCCTAAACCCTGCTCTATCCTGCGCCAATCGCACCGCCTCTAACACACCCACCCCGATTACCCCAGTCACCAAATCAATCCATCTCATAGAGGGTCTTCCCCCTCCTGAGCTGTCCCTCCACCCTCCCAAGCATGATGTCCCTCTCCAAGGACCCGTCCCTCCTGGCAACATGTCCAAAGTATGTCAGACGAAGCCCCAGAATCCTTGCCTCCAAGGAGTAGCTTGGTTTAATCCTCTCCAAGATGAATCTGTTTGTTTTCCTGGCAGTCCATGGTACATTCAGTACCCTTCTCCAGCACCACAGCTCAAAAGCATCCACTCTCCTTCTGTCCTCCCTAGTCATTGTCCAACTCTCTGATGCATAACAAGCGATTGCAAAGACCATGGCCTGTATCAGGCGCACCTTAGTCTCCATAGAGACACTGTTGCTTCTGAGTACCTTTGAGAGGTCCCTAACAGCAGACTTTCCCATCGCGATACGGCTTTTTGATTTCCTGACTGCTGGTACCAAGAGTGTTGACTGTGGAGCCGAGCAAACTGAAGCTGTGAACACTCTCAATCTCTTCGTCATCCATCCTGACGCTGCCAATTGGTCCAGTGGTAATTGATAGTGGAGGCTACAAAGCTTGATATCCTGCAGCAGGGCTTCAAATCCTCTTCACTTTCAGCCGGTAGGGTTTCTCCCATGGAACAGCTGCTGGATTCGAACATGTGCTTTTTGGTTGGCAGCATAAGTCCTTATCACTAGGTCATCAGAGCAATTGTGTGTTGTTGTTTTTTTAAAAAACAAAAAAAAACCAAAAACAAACCCACCGCATTTTATTCACTCTTCTCTGTTCCAAGTGGAACAAGACCAGGAGGTGCACTTTAGATGGCTGTCGACAAGTTTGCAAGACTCCAGTCATTGTTATCACAGTAGACATGAAAAGTCAGCTTTGTTAAGTATCACTGTGTTATGCAAATTGACTATGCTATCCGCTGGTCCAGTGACCCATGTCCTCAATGTTTGATTATGGCTAAGTGTTTTTCATAATTTTTTCCCTTTTGCCCCGGTGCTATAGTGAGTGCTATATTGGGCTCCTAACTTAAAGAACACGTTTTTAATTCATCAGCCACTCAATAAGAGAAAGATGAGCTGTATAGATTTACAGTCTCAAAGATCCAATGGAGAGTCTCTGTGATCAAGTGTCTACTCAATGGTAATGTATTTGGTTTTGTTGTTAGTTAGCTCTGCTATACGCATAGACCTATTCACAACACATGCAGGTGCATATGTAGAAATATCATCTGCCAAAACTATATGGTTATGAGTAAAGTTTCATTCACATTTTTGTTCATCATTCACCCGTTCATCTTTGCCTGCCAGCCTGTACATCCTGTTAAGCCTAGTAGCTTAATATCTGTTATTATCTGATTGTGTGTAGTAGTATTTAACTTTGTCGTCTTCAAATCCTGATTACCCTGGGTTTTTTTTAAATATTGTACTTCCCTTCCCTCAATTTAAAATATGTCTCTAGGCTGGTTAGTGATTTTCCCTAACCTTGTTACTATTCCTGGTAATCACAAAAGAATGATTTTCTGTGTGTAGACTATTTCTTAACTGTCCTTTAGTAAGTGATCCGTTTAACTCTAAATAAAGTTCTCCAGGCTCATGCGTGTTTTGCACTGTTCTTAAATATTGGATAGGATGTGTCCAATTGTATGCACACATTGTATGTATGCATCATGCTTTGTCTATCCAGTCACCCACTTATGGGCACCTTAGTTGTTTCCATCTCTTTACTACGTGAGTAATGCTGCAGTGAACATTTGTAAATGTAACTATCTGTGTGATGGCTCTTAGTTCTCTAGGATATATACCCAGTAGTGAGATTGCTAGGGAGCTCTGGTGGCCTAGTGAGTAAGGAGCTGTGCTGCCAATCCAAAGGCAAGTGGTTTGAATCTGACAGCTGCTCTATGGAAAAAGATGGGCCCTCTCCTCATATGCAATTTACAGCCCCTGAAAATTCACTAGAGGGTCAGCCCTGAGTCAGTTCCAACCTGATGACACACAACAATAGTGGAAATAGTAGATCAGTTGCTATTATTTCCAACTTTTTAAGGAAGTGTCGTACCATTTCTCACTTTGGTTTTCGTTTTACAGTACCGTTAGCAGTGTATGAGGTTTCCATGGTGGTTAGTCTCCTCTGGAATGAATCAAGAGCACTTAACAAGAATGTGTATTGTGGTTTTAGGGATGATGGAGAGAGCTATATGTGTCTATAACATCAAGTAGGTTAATTGTGTTGTTGAGATCTTCTTTATCATTTTTCCCCTGTTCTGTCTTTCATCAAAACTGATGTGTTAAAGTCTCTTACTATTACTCTGTAGTTGTTTATATCTGTCTTCAATTCTGCCAATGTTTGCCTTGTTTACTTGGGATTTTTTTTTATTGCATGTATAGATATTTATTGTGGCCAGGTCCTCTTGTTGGCTTCACTCTTTAATGATTATATAAAGCCCTTCCTTGTGCTTTATCTTTTTTTTTTTAATTTATTTTTTATTTTATTTTTGTGTGAGTGCACCATCAGATCACATCTGACTGGTACAGGAGGAGATTGTCCCTCCTTTTCCCGGCACCTTGTGCTTTATCTTGGCTTTCGCTTTGATGTCTACTTTTAGCTTGACCCCCCGCCCCCCCATCACTTGTACCTATTCCTATCTTTGTACCTAATATGAGTTCCTTTTAAGAAGTATATTGATAAGTTCTATTCTCTTCTTCATTCTACCACTCTCTGTCCCTTGACTAGGGTGTTTAATCAATTTGCATTCATTGTAATTAATCATGAGTTCACTACTACCGTTCTTTTTTTCTCAGAGTTGAGCTCCCAAGTGGGTTTTCAAAAGACATTCGTTTGTGTTGCTTTTCTTCCTACCATTCTTTTGCATTTTCTTTATCATTGTGGTGGTGGTGATTTTTTTCTTCATATTTTTCTGTGCTGAATTCATTTGGTTATTTCTTTGTTGTTGTCGTCTTTGTGCTTACCAAGTCCTTATTATTCCCCATTATTTTTGTTGTAATGGTTACTCATTTTCTTTGACATTATTACCTTAAGAACTTATCATTTCTTATTATCTCCCCAAGTTTAAAATGGCCCATTCTTTCTTAATATACTATTTCTGTTTGATGATTTTGTAACTACATCATGTTTTTCTCCTTTTGTTTTACAGTCATTTACAAACTGATATTCCTGGGTCCCTATTTTCAGTCTTATATGTTTATTTAGTTTGTGCTTTGTGTGAAAGTTTACAGAGCAAATGGTTTTCTATTCAATCGTTCATACAGAATTTGTTTGACGGCATTAATTACAGTCCCCCAAACACTGTAACAGGACCCCTTCCCAATTCCTCTCTGATACTCTCATTTATCTTCATCTTTCTATCCTGTTCATCCCTACCTTCGGAGCTTTAGCCCTTTTTCACTTGTGTGTGATTGACTGTTTTAAGAAGTGAGTACCTTTCTGGTGGCGGTGGTCACCTTTTCAGCATGCTCCTTGTTCAGCTGAACATTTTACCACACAGGTGGGTTGATTTCAGGTTTAAAGAGTAGCTAAATCTTTAGGGCATTCAGGGCAATCTCCTCCCAAGTGTTTTACAGCCTCTGAGAACCCAGTAGAGGGTCAGCTGTGAATTCGATCAGACTTGATGGCAATGAGATTGTGCGGTACTACATTGATTCCCTGCTCTGTCCAAGACTCTCTACCATAGTCCCCCTCTCTGCTGTGACAACCAGGCACAATACCATTTTTATAGTATTAGAGCAGTGGAGGTTGACATGAGCGTTGCACAGTAGACTTCAGACTAATGATCTCTATGTGTCTTTTATCTTCTTCACTCTTTTTGTTCTGGATAAGGAGAACCCAATAGTTGCATAGCTACTCATAAGGTTCAAGACTCCAGTCATTATTCACCAAAGTAGGATATTACACATTGTTTTTTGTGAACTGTGTTACATCAAATAACCTTGAGGTCCCCTAACTTTATGGTCCTGAAGACCTAGGATGAGTAAGTCATTTTATTAAGGTAGTTTATTTTTTTTTCTATGTTTCTTTGTCTGGGTTGATTTTTGGGTGGCATTGCCGGGTATCTCAGTTTCCAGTTATTGTCTGACATTGTTGCTTCTCTGTTCAAAGGACTTCCATTAGCATTTCTTGCAAGATTAAACTGCTTTTCACAAACTTCCTTAATTTATGTTATCTGGGAAAGTCATAATTTTGCTCACTTAGTTGATGGAAAATTTTATTGAATATAAAATTCTTGATTGGTAATTGTTTTCTTCTTCTTGTGTTTTATATATGTAACTCTATTGCCTTCTCGCCTACATGACTTCTGTCAAAAATTTAGAGTTTAGTTTTATTGGTTCTCCTTTGTAGGCAACTTTATAATTTTCTAACCTGTTTTCAAAATTCTTTCTTTGATTTTGTTTTTGGAAAATTTAGTTGTTAGAACAACTGTGAGATGTCATCATACCCTAGTAACAACAGCAAAGTCAAACAAAGAAGCTAATAACAAATGCTGGTGAGGTTGTGGAGAGACAGTCACTGCTGATGAGAGTGTAAAACGGAAGGTGGTATGGTGCTTTCTCAAAAAACTGGAAATAGAAATACCATTTGAACCAGCAATTCCAATACTAGGAATATACGCTAAAGAAACCAGAGTTACCACCCAAACAGATATATTAATATCCATGGTTTATTGCTATGCTATTCACAATAGCCAAGAGATGGAAGCAACGCAAATGCCCATCAACAATTGAATTAATGAAAAACCTATGATATATTCATACAACAGATAAACTATGCAGCACTGAAAAACAAGGAACTCATAAAATATTAAACAACCTGGGTGACATGACCCTGGAGGACATGAGTAAAATACTTCAGTAAAAGAAGAACAAATACTACATAACACCACTGTTATAAAATAGGACTACATGGGAGTTGGGGGAACTAATAGGGAATAAACAATGAACTTTGCATTGGAACAGATGAAGGAAAGAACTGTTTAAAAGAAATAAATTAATAGGCATTATTTGTACAACAACAGTCCAGAATAAGAGGTTCATAGCAAGGTGGACTGGTGGGAGGGGGGAGGAAGGACGGAGGAAATTATGCAACAATGATTTTTTTCCTTTAAGTGAACTGTGGGGATAGGGGGAAAATGTACAACAATAAATATAAATAAAAATTCAACTTTTCTGTAAACTTTTGTTAAAACTTTTAAAAAATCTTCATTGTTCTGTATTTTGGTGGTTTTCTCTTGATGTCTATCCTATTTGGAATTTATTGAGCTCCTTGAATACATATCTTTTTTGTCATTCAGTATATTTTGATCTTTAAAAAAATCTTTGGCACTTTTCTCTCTACTCTGAATGGTTTCATTCTACTCTGGAAATCCAGTTACGTATAAGATATTCTTCATAATTCCATATAATTCCTAGGCTTTCTCCAGTGCTTTGTCTTATTTTTCATTTTTCTAATAGTTTCTCTTGCTGATTAGTGTTGAGAGACTCACAATCTTGCTAGTTCTGTCTTTTATTATCTCAATTCCACTATTTTCTGCTCTCTATATGTTTTCTTTCCACACTCTGTTGGGTCACCTTTCTTTGGGATGGGAACAAATATCGATCTTTTCCAGTCAATGGGCCAGCTGGCTGTTCTCCAGATTTCTTGGCACAACTTAGTGAGCACATCCAGGCAATATGTCAACAGAGAACTGCCAGATGTGCAGGCTAGATTTAGAAGAGGTCGTGGTACTAGGGATATTATAGCTAATGTTAGATGTATCTTAGCAGAAAGCAAAAAATACCAGAAGAATGTCTGTCTGTGCTTCATTGACTATGCAAAGGCTTTTGACTGTGTGGATCACAATAAGCTGTGGCTGACTCTGAGAAGAATGGGAATCCCAGAACATTTGATTGTGCTAATGCAAAACTTACACTCGGACCAAGAGGCAGTTGTCAGAACAGAGCAAGGAGACACTACATGGTTCAAAATCAAGAAAGGGGTTCGTCAAGGATGCATTGTCTCCATACCTTTTCAATCTGTATGCAGAACAGATCATCTGAGATGCTGGGCTATACGAAGAGGAATGTGGCATCAGGATTGGTGGAAGAATCATCAACAACCTGCGCTATGTGGATGACACAACTCTGCTTGCTGAAACTGAGGAGGACCTGAAGCGCTTGCTGCAGAAGATCAAGGACTACAGCCTCCTATTTGGACTGAAGCTCAACATCAAGAAAACAAAGATTCTAACTACTGGGCCAATTGGCAGCATCAGTATGGATGGAGAGATTGAGATAGTTAACAGTTTTAGTTTACTTGGCTCCACGGTCAACACTCTTGGTAACAGCAGCCAGGAAATCAAGAGACAAATTGCATTGGGAACATCGGCTGTGAGGGACGTCTCAAGAGTACTGAAGAGCAACGATGTCAGACTGGAGACTAAGATGCACCTGATCTGGGCTATAGTCTTTGCAATTACGTGGTATGCATCAGAGAGTTGGACAGTGACTAGGGTAGACAGAAAGAGGAATGATGCCTTTGAGCTGTGGTGCTGGAGAAGAGTGTTGACTATACCATGGACTGCTAGGAGAACAAACGGGTTTGTCCTGGAGAGGGTGAAGCCATAATCTTCCCTGGAGTCAAGGATTCTGAAGCTTCATCTGACATATTTTGGCCATGTTGCAAGGAGGGACTGGTCCTTGGAGAGGGACATCATTTTTGGCACAGTGGAGGGGCAGTGAAGGAGAGGAAGGCCTTTGATGAGATGGATCAATTCTGTGACTAGAGAGGTGGGAATAAGTGCGTTTGAGATGGCTAGGTTGGCACAGGATAGAAGAGCATATAGAGCTCTTGTATATAGGGTCGCTATGAGTCGCAAACGACTCAATGGCACATAACAACAACAACATATGTTTTCTGTTTCTGAAACCTTACTGTTAATCTCTTGGATTTCTGCTTGCTCTTTTTGTATGGTTTCTAATTTTTTTATTTATTTTGAGAGAAGAATTGATGCTTTTGAGTTACGATATTGGAGAAGAGTAATGAATATTCTATGAACTTCCAAAAAAAACAGTTCTGTCCTAGAGAAAGTGAAACCAGGGTGCTCACTGGGGGCAAAGATTCTGAAACTCTGTCTCTCATATTTGGGGCATGTTGTAAAGAACATCCAGTCCTTGAAGAAGGACACCCTGCTTGGAAAGTTGAGGATTAGTTAAAGAGAAAAAGATCCTAAAGGAGATGGGTTGACAGAGTGTAACAATGGACTCAAATATACTAGAGATGATGAAGACAGCACAGGATAGGGCAGGATTCAGATATCTTGTTCATAAGGTTTCTATGAGTCATACCTGACCGCACATAACAACAAAAACATATGCTTCCTGTTTCTGAAACCTTAGTATTAATTTCTTGAATTTCTATTTGTTGTTTTTATATGGCTTCTAATTTTCTATTTATTTTCTCAATTTGTTTTTGTGCTGAGTTTTGTCTTGCTTTAAAAAATATTTTTCAAGAGTTTTTCCCATGTCTTCTTTGATTTTTGCCAGTGATTTTTCTCAGCTTTTCACTTAATATTTTGCAAGTAAACAAATATCGTTGTTCTGGACTCTTTATCAGTTAGCCCTAATGTCATGTTTTTTTCTCAAAAGACTTTTTTTAAAAAAATAAATTTTTATTTCATACTGGTTTGCTTGCAAAGTTAATACACACTGTTTTTCACACCACATTTTCCCCATTTCCTTTACCCATCCGTCCCTCTATCCATCAAATTTTGTGAGCCTATGATTACTTCTCTGCCCATCCTCACCCTTCTGCTACTACTCTACCCCCGCCTGCGAGCCTCATACCCGTTTTACTACTTATCATTCTGTTTCTACAATAATGATTTTATATAGTAGTTATCTTTCTGTTTCTAGAATAATGGTCTTATATAGTATTTGTTTTTATGGGATGGAGTTATTTCACTAGCATAATGCTCTCCAGGCCCTCCCAAGTTCTACAGTAATTTTTTAGATCATTGCTTCTGCAGGCTGCATTGTGTTCCATCTTGTGAATGCACCATAATTTCTCAATCCATTTGGACTCTTTCCATGTTCTCATGATAGTGAATAATGCTGCTATGAACATTGGTGCACCAATCTCCTTTTGTGTCTCATTTATCATCTTCTTGAGGTATCTTCCAAGCAGTGGAGTAGCTGGGTCCTAGGGAATTTCTATGTCCAGCTTTCTGAGGAAGCATTAAACTGCCTTCCATACTGGTTGTACCATTTAACAAGCAGGAAGACTTTTTGATTCAGTGTTTTGGCCACTTGTTTGGGTTACTCTGTCTTGTTCCTTCATGTCAACTTACACTTTTTTTTCCCTCAGAGATATGGTGTTGCATTTGTATTTAATTATTGATTATCTGTTGGTGTATTTTGCCAGGTTTTTGTTTTGTTTTTCTACGTAAGAGTATACAGGGCAGGTACACTACTCTTGTTGCTAATTTGGCACCTTGAAGTCACTCTTAATTTTTTAAGTATATGCATAATAGAGGATGAGGGTGTATGTACGAATATTTCTTCTCTACATATGACTTTGATTTCATACCACCTGAATTTCAGAATCATCTCAGGAACAGGTTTGAGGCCTTGAACACTAATGAGCAAAGACCAGATGAGTTGTGGGAGGATGTCAAAGATATCATTCAGGAAGAGTGTAAACGGTCATTACAAAGACAGAAGAGGAAGAAAAGAC
>NW_006399844.1:1991494-2042513 GCF_000299155.1 Elephantulus edwardii | reverse complement strand
TGACATACTTTGGACATGTTGCCAGGAGGGACGGGTCCTTGGAGAGGGACATCATGCTTGGGAGGGTGGAGGGACAGCGCAGGAGGGGAAGACCCTCTGTGAGATGGATTGATTTGGGATTTGGTGACTGGGGTAAGCGGGATGGGTGTGTCAGAGGCGGTGCAGTTGGCGCAGGATAGAGCAGGGTTTAGGGCTGTTGTGCACAGGGTCGCTATGAGTCGGAACCGACTCGACGGCACATAACAACAAAAACAACTCATGTAGAGGTTGAGCTTGTAGTATGCTAACATTGGCCAACACCTATAATCGATTAGGTAGTACAAAAGTGATTGGTGGCCCCCACCCAGTGGATGGGACTATAGGAGGTCTGAATGTGGTTGTGTAGTGTGTGAGTGGTTGCTTTCTGCTCATTAACCACTAGTGTGGGTACTTGTTCAGTCCTGGGTGACCAGGGCCAATCATTAGATTGTTACCTTAATCAGAACACTGTTTGCAAATTTAAAAAAAAAAATTCAAAATGTTTGTGCTGTGCTCAGCTGACAACTCACTGTTACATTTCTCCATATATGCTATTTTCTTTCCCCTCCCCTTCTAGTTACTATTGGATTAATATCTTTATCCTTTCCTTTGAAGCTCAGGGTATTGGGTGATGATATCTGTTTCACTTGTTTTTTGATGTCTTTATGGTAGAGCATGACTAACTAAACATCCTAGTAAATACTGTTGTTGTTGTTGTTGTTGCTTACAGTCTAATCAGAAACCAACCCACAGCTAACCCTTCGGCGGGTTTTCAGAGGTAGACTGTCGACCCTTTTTTTGAAGAGAAGCTGGTGGATATGAGCCCTGTGCCTTCGGGATTGCAACGCAGCTTCTTACCCCTAGTAGTTTATTAGTAAATACACACAAACATTAATACACAGAATTTTATTTTCTAGGAAGAATTATGGATCTCTGGTGGCATAACATGTTGTGCCGCTAACCCGAAAGGGTCACCTTTCTAGTGGTTCAAATTCACCAGCAACTCAAAAAAAAAAAAAAAAAGATTAATAATCTCACTCACGCAATTTGCAGGAAAGCTCTCTGGAGAATCAGCTATGATTCCATTCTAACTCGAAGGCAAAGAGTGAGTGAGTGAGTGAGTGAGTGAGTGAGTGAGTGAGTGAGTAGGAACTATGAAAAGTTTCTTTGTAGAAACTGGTTTTTGGAGAGGGAGTTCTAGTGCCTTAGTAGGTAAGGACTTGTGCTGCTGGTTCAAATGCCAGTGGTTCAGATCCACCCTTCTTTTGCTGGAGAAAGATGGGAAGTCTCCTTCCAAGTGACTTACAATCTCTGAAAATCTGCTGGAGGCTCACCTACAAGTTAGTTCTGAATTGATGGGAATTTTGTTCTTTTGAGAAAAGAGATAAATGAGGTTGGAAGTGGCCACTTCTGTTTGTTTCCTTTCTTTGTATCTCTAAATTCTTAAAAAAAACCAAAAAAAACCGAGTTAATGAGCAGCCTACGTCTGTGGGTTCATTAAGTAAAATTGAAATTCCTTGTGGAACATGGCTCAGGAAAGTCCCAACAACTTGTGGGAGCTGGGAATGTTTATCCACAGATACCAACCTCCCACTGGCTGAAGGTGGGTCCAAAGGCATGAATGCCTCCGTATTGTCTATGTTGCCCTTCTTTCAGTCCAAGCAAGCTCAAATAGTATTAGAGAAAGCCTTTAGAAGAAAGTAACTGATGTGTGCAGAAGGAAGCTGTCAGCAAGCTGTAAACCTATCTCGTGTAAAGTGTCGATAAGCTCACATGCGCGACCAGATGGGGATGGGACATCAACAGCGTCTTCTACAGATGGAAATTGTTTGCTCTAACTCCATCCAACATCACATTTTGTAAACAGAAAAGTTGAGTAAAACTAAAAGTCCAAATAAACAGCATAAGGTCACATTCTTTTTGGAGCCTGAGAGAAGACTAGTCCCAGATCACTTGATTATTAGTCTAATGCTGCCTCCTAATGCTTTTAACTATTATTATTGTTTCTTCTTACTTTCTCTGAGTGCAAATTTTCCATGAACCACTTCACCATAGAGAATGAACAAGTTTTGAGTGTTTTCTGTGGATCTCTCAATTTATACAGTCTGTTTGTGCAGATCGAATTAACATTGCCTTAACCCCCAATAACATATATCTTGCTATATAATACTCTTAACCAAAACAATCTCAAAGGGCTAGTAAATAGGCTATTTTGGAAGGCTTCAAATTTCTTTAACTGGAGTGAAAATCTATGGGCCAATGTGCCAACTACATTGCATTCTACATGGAGCATCCCAAATCCATTACCATCAAATAGTTTCCAATGTTAAGTAACCGTATAAGACAGAGCTGAACTTTACAGAAGGTTGCTTTCTTCTGTGGAGCAGTTGGTGGAATCACGTTGCCAATTTTTTTGGTGAGCCTTGAGCTCTTTAACCACAACATCGTCACCAGGGTTCCTGTAGTCAATATTAACGCTTTATAAACCACTTAAGGAAGTGGCTCAGTCTGTAGTGAATTGAGCTGCTAACCCAAAGGTGACATCTGTCATGTTTGAACCCACCAGAACTCCATAGGAGAAAGAGGTGGCAAGAGATGGACAGTTTCCTACTGTGCAATTTATAGTCTCTGAAAATACACTGGAGGGTCAGCTATGGGTTGATTCAAAATCCTCAATGAGTTTGAGGGTTAGGGGGTTTATGGAGGGGGGTGTTTTGGTTTTTTTGCATTTATAATCCACTTAAGAAGTCACTAGCAATGTCTTACAAAGATTTAAAAGAGGAAATACATTAAACACAATATACAAATGAAACGCAATGTATAAGAATTTTGTATGCAAACAAATATAAAATAAAAATAATTCCCAGGAAAGAATTTTTAAAATACATATGACTATGACAGCACCTGAAGCTAAACCAATAAATTTGTTTGAATTCCTAAAAAAAAAAAAAAAGATTTAAAAGAAAGGGAAAAGAAATCCCAGCTCACATGGGCTAAAACCATGTAAATTAATTCATACCTATGAAAAAGAAAACTGTTAGTAAACATGTGGAAAATAAAATAAATAAGTGTATACACTTGAATAGAATGGATTTACCACTACAAAGTTTGGAAATATGCTACCAATAACATACATTTTTTTAGAGTATAAGCATTATAGGGGGCAAGAGGCAATGCACATGTGAGCCTGAAAAATTTTTACATATGCTAAACATGTAATCTTACATCTAATACTCTATTTTATAGAAGTAAATAAATAGACTTTTACTTAATGCCTATATCTAAGAAAACAAAGATAAAAGGTATGGCTGATAATTCTGGTGCCCTGAGTTTCAAAAGTAAGAATAAATATTTTTTATTTTAAAAATAATAGTTAATATTTATTAAATGCTTTAAAGTATTGTTTATAAAAATAATAATTATAATAATAAAAATAGAATGTCTTTATTCAAACAGTGAATGAAGGAAGAAACAGAATTAAAAGATCAAACAAGGAGGTAGATGAAACAATGAATTGTGAATGAACACAGCCCAATGCAGTCACTTAAAATCTTTCCAAGCAGCTTTCTGATTGGGGCGGGAACCCAGGATTGCAATAATGTCCACACCAGGGGCTGGCTGAGGACAAGAAAGATGCCATATCTCCCTTGTTCCCCGTAGCCGCTACGGAATTGGGGAAATAGATTCCACCATCTATTATCCACGTGATCAGCAGTGCTCCCCTCTATCCTGTCCCCCTACTCCTTGAGCCGAGCTTGCACCATCTTTTTATTTGGTACTGGAAACGTGTTTAGCTTCGTATTCAGACTTGCTCTCCACCTTCAAATGTCAGTGCACTGGGTTCCTGGAAGGGGAAGATGACTAGTCAGCAGTCAGCTCCAGCACTGAAAGAGGCACCTTCTCTGGTTGGAGTCCTTGCCTCTGACTAGATGCCATTGTGCATTCTGTGCCCAGGACATGCTACAACTATATTTAGAGCAGCCCACACTCTAAGTTTACTGTGCGCATGCTCTTTGCCTCAAGGGGCCAGTGGAGTGTGCCATCGTGAGCACGTGAGGTTGGCAGTGACTCTTTCTGGCAAGATGCCTCTTAGGTTTAGTGTCATGTGCATGTTATCCTCACATGGTGATTTGCATGTACTTCTCCTTCTAAGGTTGGTTCAAAATTGGGAAGGGCGTACGCCAGGGATGCATCCTATCTCCATACCTTTTCAACCTATATGCAGAACACATTATCCGGGAGGCTGGGCTCTATGGGGAGATATGTGGGGTCAAGATTGGTGGACGATTTATCAACAATCTGCGTTATGCAGATGACACAACCCTGCTTGCTGAAACTGAAGAGGACCTGAAGCACCTGCTGCAGAGGGTCAAGGACTGCAGCCTACAAAATGGATTGAGGCTCAATGTCAAGAAGACAAAGATTCTTACCACTGGACCAATTGGCAGCATCAGGATGGATGGTGAAGTGATTGAGATTGTACACAGCTTTAGTTTGCGTGGTTCCACAGTCAACACTCCTGGCACCAGCAGCCAGGAAACTAAAAGGCGCATTGCCATGGGAAAGTCTGCTGTTAGGGACCTCTCCAAAGTGCTGAAGAGCAATGGTGTCTCTTTGGAGACTAAGGTGCTTCTGATACAGGCCATGGTCTTCGCAATCACCTGTTATGCATCAGAAAGTTGGACAATGACCAAGGAGGATAGAAGGAGAATTGATGCCTTTGAGCTGTGGTGCTGGAGAAGAGTATTGAGAATACCATGGACTGCTAGGAAAACAAACAGATTTGTTCTGGAAAGGGTTGAACCGTGTGGCTCCTTGGAGGCAAGGATTCTGAGGCTCCATCTAACATACTTTGTTGTGAGGAGACACCGGTCCTTGGAGAAGGAAATTATACTTGGGAGGGTGGAGGGAAAGCGCAGGAGGGGAAGGCCCTCTATGAGGTGGATTGATTCAGTGACTGGGATAATTGGGATGGGATTGTCAGAGACAGTGCGATTGGCACAGGACAGAGCAGAGTTTAGGGCTGTTGTACATAGGGTCGCTATGAGTCGCAAGCGACTCCACGGCACATAACAACAACAACTCCTCCTAAGGCTGGCGTAATGTGTCATCTGAACTGCCATCCAGCCACAACCTACCTGTAGACTGACACTTGTGTAGATCAGATTCCAAGTGCACACTACCGCACATGCTCTCTCCCCCTCTTCCTGGCAGCGTGAGCCACCTGGGACTGAATCCTCTGTCTGTATCTATCCCCTGGTTTGGCAAAGACACCACCACTGGCTAGGACTACTGCTGTCAGCACTTCTGAGGCCCGCAGAGCCTTTGTCCTAGTCTGGATGTCTCCATCTCTCAATGTCGTCTGAGGCATCATCTGTGGCCTGGAATTCCATCTAGGGTTCTCCTTGACACCTGCTACCACCCCTCAGATAAGCAGATACTTCTCTGTGATCGAGAATCCCACCCCCAAATTTAACTGACAGAAACAACAACCTGGACCAGATACCTTGACTACATCAACCACAGCACCCATCAGGGGCCTAGTTCATCCCACCCCATGATGCCTCCTTTTTTGTCTCTCACTTTTCCTTCCCCCTTCCACTTTTCTTTTCATTTCTCCTACTCTCTGTTCTCTCTGGCTACCTTCCTTTCTTTTTCCTGAAGATTCTTCTTTCTTTTTTTATTTTTTTCTATTCAGAGTCTCTTTAATTCTATAACACTCTCAGTTTTGGTTTTGTTTTCCTCTTTTACTGTCCACACTTGGCTTTGTTTTGTTATGGGTTCTTTGTTTGTTTTTGTTGTTTTTCTTATTTTCTTCTTGTCAATGTTTTTCTTTTCCTCCTTTCTTTTGACCTATCTGGCAACAGACAGTAACAGTATATGCAAACGTCTCAGCCACAAACACTTCTTGAAGTTTCATCTATTGAGCAAGATTAGACTGGCTACCACTCTATCTGGCTGATACAAAACTACAGCCAACACTAGCTCACTTCGCCCTCAACAGACCACCAGCATCAAACAGAATTACACACACATCTTCACCCTCTATCATACCCATCAGAAAACAGAGGGTGAAAGACAAAAGTGCCAAACTAGCAAACTGTACAGCCTACTCACACAGTTCAATCGTTGTTGTTGTTTATGTTGTTAGCTGCTATCAAGTAGACAATGATTCAAAGCAATCCTATGAACAATGAATCTGAACCTGCCCTATCCTGTGCCATCTTGAATATCTCTGATGTGCTTGAACTCACTATTACAGTCATTGTGTCACTCAATATTGTTGAGGGGCTTCGCCCTCCTTTGCTGACTCCCCACCTCAGGATCATTGCCTCTGAGGAGTGCCCTGACTGCACCTTTTCCAAGACGTATCTGTTACTGACACAGATAAATAAGATAAACAAAACCAAAATGATTCAAAAATAACAGCACTACAATGTTTCAGAGGCAGCTTCTAACTTCATATCACACACACATACACAGAAGACAAGCTGTCACAAATAAGAGATGTAAATAAGGAGACAGAAGATCTTTCAGAGGAAGAATTGCTATTGAAACTTCCTGATAAAGAGTCCTAAAGAATGACAGTTAAGTACCTGATGTGATTGATGAAAAGCTTGATGAAACCTCAGGGGGGGAAAATCAAGGAAAATATGGGAAAACTCTAGAATTCTTTTTTTTAAAAAAAAACTCCGGGACTAGATAAACAAAATAAGTAGAAAATTAGAAACCCTACAAAAGCAGCACATTGAGATTCAGAATATTAAAATGAGATTTCAGAAACAGGTAACATACTAGAAGGACAAAAGGCAGAACTGAATTATTGGAATATAAAATTAGTGAGATGGAAGACACTGTAATACTACACTGTAAAGAAAAAAATTAGGAATAAGAAAGAAAGCATAAAAATTATGTGAGACACTATCAAGTGAATAATCTACCTATGATTAGAATACTAGGACAAGGAAAGACTAAAAACAGCAAAGAAAAAATTATTGACTATTTTCTGGAAGAAAATTTCTCAGATATTATGAAAAATGAGGAGATATGCATTTGAGAAACTGAATGAACCCCAAATAGGATGAATCCATCCAAAAGAAAAATATCATGATGTATCAAAACCAAATGTCTAAAATCTATGAAAAACAAATAATATTAAAACCTGCTCAGGAGAAGCAGTAAGACTAAGTTCTGGTTTCTCAGTAGAAGCAATGCAAGCAAGAAGGCAACAAAATACCGAATTCTGAAAGGATAAAGAAACGCCATGGAGATTTATAAGCCCAGTAAAATCGTCTCATAAATATGATGGTGAAATTGGAAAATTTACAAATAAACAAAAGTTAAGGGAACTTGTGAACACTAGACCAACTTTACAAGAAATCCAAAGGAAGTTCTCTGGACTAAGAACTACAGACAAAAACCTGAAATTAATACACTTAACAACCTCATTTAGAAACTAACCAGGACACAGAAATTCACAAAATACAAGAAACTGTTAGGCTTAAAAACAGGGAACAAAATTGATCTATAAGTAAAGACATATAAAGGGGGGGGATGGAAATAAGTGCTATACTTATGTAAAACTTCCAAATGGAGAGGAAGTCAAGGAAATTAGGAATAAAGTTGTCATTTACAGGGTAACTTCAAAGAAAAGAACTTTTCCCCAAAATAAAAAAAAAGAGAGGAAAATCTTAACGACTTAAAACTCTCAAATGTAACTGCTGGTGAGTCAGAGCTGATTCAGTAGACTCCCTGAGGCTGTAAATCACACAGGCAGAGATTGTTCACCTTTCTCTCATGGAGTCATTGGTGGTTTCTAACCACCAGAGAGGCAGCATCTTTGGGTTAGTAGATCAACTGCTTACAGACTATGTCACCAGGGTGCATAACAAATGCTTAAATGCCACAATGGAGGGGTTTATAACATATGATAAAATTAACTCAACACGAAAAAATAGATGGAGCAAAGAAATCAACAAGAAACAAAAAGAACACAGCAAAACCACTACAATAAAATCATATGGTGGTGGTTGTTATGTGCCATTGAATTGTCTGTGAACGATAGAGACTCTATGTACAGTAGTTCTGAAACTTGTCCTGTCCGGAGCCAGTCTCGCTAACTCCAACACACCATATCAGTCCATCTCATCCAGGGTCTTCCTGTCCTGTGTTCTCCCTCCACCCTTCCAAGCATGGTGTCCTTGTCCAAGGACCAATATCTCCTGGCCATATGCCCAAAGCATGTGAGATAGAGCATCAAAACCCTAGCCTTCAAGGATAAACTTGGTTTCACCCTCTCCAAGACAGACCTATTTGTTTTCTTGGCTGTCCATGGTATGTTCAAAAGTATTCTCCAGCACCACAATTCAAAGACATCAGTTTTTCTTCTGTCATCAGAGTTGGACAATGACTAGGGAGGATAGAAGGAGAATTGACGCCTTCGAGCTGTGGTGCTGGAGAAGAGTACTGAATGTACCGTGGACTGCCAAGAAAACAAATAGATTCATCCTAGAGAGGGTTAAACCAGGCTGCTCCTTGGAGGCAAGGATTCTGGGGCTTCGCCTGACATACTTTGGACATGTTGTAAGGAGAGACAGGTCTTTGGAGAGGGACATCATGCTGGGCAGAGTGGAGGGACAGCGCAGGAGGGGAAGACCCTCTATGAGGTGGATTGATTCAGTGACTGGGGTAATCGGAATGGGTGTGTCAGAGGCAATGAGATTGGCACAGGACAGAGCAGTGTTGGGGCTGTTGTACATAGGGTCGCTATGAGTCGCAAACGACTCGACGGCACATAACAACAACAACAACATCCTTAGTCATTATCCAGCTCTCTAATGCATGCGCATCAATAATTACATTGAATGTGGATGGATTATATACACTAGCCAAGAGGAAAGGAGTAGTAAAAAGAATAAGAAAACATAACCCATCAATATATTGTCTCTAAGAGACACCTCTTAGACCCAAGGACAAAAATAGACTAAAATTGTTAGGAAAAATACATCAAACAAATAAATGGTCATAAAAAAATGGAGTAGTAATATTGATTTCTAATAAAACTGATATCAAGGCAAAACTCAACAAAATAGACGATTACAGACATTATATAATTATTAAAGGATGAACTAAGCAAGAGAATATAACAAATACAAATTAATTGTAACACTCTTTGTACCACCAGCCAGGAAACTAAAAGATTAATTGCATTGAGAAAGTCTGCTGTCAGAAACCTCTCCAAGGTACTGAGGAGCAACAATGTCAGTCTGGAGACTAAGGTGTGCCTGATAGAGACCATGGTCTTTGCTATTACTTGTTATGCTTCAGAGAGCTGGGCAATGGCTAGGGATGATAGAAAGAGAGTTGATGCCTTTGAGTTTTGGTGCTGGAGAAGAGTACTGAATATACCGTGGACTGCTAGGGGAACAAGTAAGTTCGTTCTGGAGAGGGTGAAGGCAGGTTGCTCCTTGGAGGCAAAGATTCTGAGGCTTCATCTGACATCCTTTGGGCATGTTGCAAGGAGGGATCAGTCCTTGGAGAGGGACATCATGCTTGGGAAGGTGGAGGGAACAGTGTAGGAGAGGAAGACCCTCGATGAGATGGATTGATTCTGTCACTGGGATAATGCAAATAGGCATGTTGGAGACAATAAGATTGGCAAGGGATAGAGCAGGGTTTAGGGCTGTTGTACATAGAGTCATTTTGAGTTGCAAGTGACTCAACAGCACATAACAAGAACAACATATATCCAATAGGAAGTTCTGTTGGCTTAATGAAAAGGGGTTGTGCTGCTAACCCAAAGGCTCATGGTTTGAATCCACTAGCACAGAAAAAAGATGGGTAATCTCCTCCCATAAAATTTACAGACTCTGAAAACCTGCTAGGGGGTCCGCTATGAGTTTATCCCTACTCAACAGTGCATAACAACAATAGCATATATCCAGTAGGTAACATCACACTAAATGGAGAATAGATCTAAATTGTCAATGATTTCTTCTTATTTGAATCCCCAATTAACACCTCTGGTAACAGCCACTAAGAAATCAAAAGATATGTTGCATTGGGAAAATCTGCTGTAAAGTACCGCTCCAAATTGTTAAAGAGCAAGGATGTCATTTTAAAGTCTAAGATGTGCCTGTTCCAAGCTATAGTAATTTTTTATTACTTCGTATGCATCTGAAAGTCAGAAAATTAATAGGATGGCAGAGGAAGAATTGATGTCTTTGAATTGTGGTGATGAAGCAGAATACTTCTCATGGACCACCGGAAGAATAAATAAGACTTCTTTTTTTTTTTGTTTGAGGAAATGCAATCAGGGTGCTCTTTAGAGGTAAGGATGATGAAATTTTGTCTCATATACTTTGAATTCATTTTTAGGAGTGGCCAGTTCTTAGAAAAAGGTAGGGTTCAGAGAAAAAGTGATCTACCCTTAAGGAGATGAACTGACACAATGTCTATAGCAATGGGCTTGAACATATCAGACACGGTGAGGATGGAGCAGGATAGGGCAAGGTTCAGATCTGCTCTTCATGGGGTCACTGAGTTGTGGTTGGCTCGATGTCACCTAACAACAATAGCAATAGCATAAATCCACCACTGATTCCATGGGAGAGATAGACAATCATCTTCTGTATAATTTATAGCCTCTGAAATCCCACTGGAGGTTCGGTTATGAATTCTTTCCTATCTGATGGAACTGAGTAAGTGAACGATGTAATTAAGGATCATTAAGGATGATAGTGGAAGGAGGAGTGACGTCCACTTCCATAATAGCTTTCCTCTGGAAACCCTATGAACGTGGAGAGAGGATGAAAGGCACCCAAGCGTTAAGGACTCTCCTTCATAGGGTCGCTATGAGTCACCTGTGACTCGATGGCACTTAACAGCAACAACAACAACAACAAGGATGATAGAAGAAGAATCCGTGCCTTTGAGCTGTGGGGCTGGAGAAGAGTATTGAACACACTGCACTATGGACTGCCAAGAGAATGAACAGGTCTGTCCTGGACAGGTAAAACTAGTTTGCTTCAAGGAGGTAGAGATTGTGAAGCTCTGTCTCACATACTTTCGGTATATCACCAGGAAGGACCAGTCCTTGGAGAAGTATATCATGCCTGGAAGGAGAAAGTGCCAGGGCTGAAGGAGACTCTGAATAAGACAGATTGACACAGTGATTGTGGCAATGGGGTCAGGCATGCCAGAGACAGTGATGTTAGCTCAGGATAGAGCATGATTCTGAGCTATTGTGCATAGGGTTAAGTCATGCTCAACTCAACAGCACATCCACCAATATGAAGGAAAGAGTTCTGATGGCATGGTTCATAGGGTATTTCCCAGCTAGCCAAAAGTCCTTGTATCACCAAAAGCTCAATTTCACTAGTAGTTTTGTAAGTAGAAGATAGGCAGTTCCCTCCCATTAAGATTTACAACCTTGGAAACCTGAAAGAGGGATAGTTGCCCAAATTAAGAGAGTCTAACCTTAATGGATTTGAATATAGAAAACAGGCAACTCCACATTAATGGTAAGAGACTTCAACACACCAAATCTGGTGAAGGATAGAATAATTTGAAAGAAACTGAACAAACACTTAGAAGAAATAAGCAATACAATTAATCAACTGAATCTTGTAGATACGTATATAGAACCCTTCATCCAACAAGAGCACAATATACCTTTTTCTCAAGCACACATGGTTTTTGGAAGGCTCCTATTTCAGAAGTAGATGGCCAGTCCTACTTCTTAGTCTGTCTTAATCTGAGAGTTCCATTAAAATCTGTCCACCATGAGAGACCCGATGAGCATTTAATACACCAGTGACACAACCATCAGCATCACAGTAACTCACAGTTACATTAGTACAGCAAACTGACAGACAAATGCTGTACTAATTATAACAATGATAAACAAACAGGAATACAGATACTCAAGCTATAATTAGCAATATGCAGATCAATCTCCCAATACGGCAAACTTACACATAGTTTAGAAGGTGTTATCTCCTTTTAGAAGGCTCAGTATCTGAGTCCAGGTACCAGTTTTAAGGTAAGATTTTCTCTTTCTGGTTGTTCTGAAGGAGGGAGGAATATCTTTGTTGACGTGGATCCTGGCTGAAAGCGAAGAATACCAAAAGAATGTCTATTTGTACTTATTAAATATGCAAAGACATTTCACTGTATGGATCATAACAAATGATCCCTAACATTGAGAAGAATGAGAATCTCAGTATCTTTAATTTGCTATATGTAGACCATGGAAACAGTGAAAATTTTTGTCAACTTGTCAAATAAACATTTCATGGTTTTTTTCTCTCAAGTTTCCCTCTTGTTGATATTTAATTTTATCACACTGTGATCTGAGAAGATGATCTCTAGTATTTTGAAGTTTTTTAAATTTTTTTGAGAATTGCTTTGTGACCTAACATGGTCTTTTCTGGAAAATGTTACATGTGCACTCTTTGTTAGTAATCATATGGTTTAAAATTAATAAAGGTGTGCCTAAGGACTACTTTACCAATACCTATTTAATATGTATGTTGAGCAAATTATTCAAGAAGCTTGTTTCTATGAATAATAATGTGGTATCAGGATTGGAGGAAGACTCATCAATAATCTTTGTTACACAGATGACACAATCTTGCTTGTGAAAAGTGAGGACTTGAAGCACTTGTTGCAGAAGGTTAAGCACTTTAGCCTTCAGTAGAGTTTGCATTTCAATGTCAAGAAAACAAAAATCTTCACCAGTGGAACTATAGGCAGCATCATGATAGATGGAGAAAAGATCGAAACTGTCAATGACTTCATCTTACTTAGATCCACAATCAATACACTTGGTACCAGTAGTTAGGAGATCAAGAGATTCCTGATCAGTATTTCACAGAGAAAATCTGTAGTCTGGGACCTCTCTAAATTATTGAAGAGCAATGGTGTCAGTTTGAGAATTAAGGCATGTTTGATTCAGGCCATGGTCTTTTCAATCACTTGCTATGCTGCTAAGAGCTGGACGATAACTAAGAATGACAGAAGAATAATTGACGCCTTTGAGCTGTGGTGTTAGAGAAGAGTGTTGAATATCCCATCGACTACCAAAAGAACAAACAGACATGGCTTGGAGAAGGGGCAGCCAGAATTCTCTTTGGAGGTAACCTTTATCTCACATACTTTGGGTATTTTGCTAGGAAAGGCTATTCCTTGGAGACAGCCCTTATCCTTGGAAAGGTGGAGGGATGGCAAAGGAGAGGAAGATTTTTTAACCAATTGGACTGATAATAACTACACCAATGTCAGTGATTATGAGAATGGCAAATGATAGTACATAGTTCAGATCTATTGTTCATAGTCACTATGCATCATATTTGACTCAACAGAACCTAACAAGTGCACATGTAATATTTTCCAGAAAAGACCATGTTAGATCGCAAAGCGATTCTCAAAAAAATTTAAAAACCTCAAAATACTAGAGATCATCTTCTCAGATCACAGTGTGATAAGATTAAATATCCACAAAAGGGAAACGTAAGAGAGAAAAAATATAGAATGTTTATTTGACAAGTTTACAAAACTTTTCACTGTTTCCATGGAGGAGCAAAGTTTAAGATGTTCCTTATGTCACCATTTTTGCTGATGTCTCTCTCCACACCATTTTTATCTGATTTTAGTATCAGGGTAACACTGGCTTCAAAGAATGTACTGGGAGTTGTTTTCAAAACTTAACCTTGTCATGTTAATTTTATAACTTAGGAAATATTCTTCAATATCAAGATTTTATAAAACTTCAGTATCTCCTAGTATGTTCTTAAAAAGCTATAAAAATTCTGTACTTAAGGTGTTTTATTTTTCAATAGTTATAGGTTAAATATTTTTTCTCTTTACATAAATAACATATGTAAAGAAAAGTTCTGACATAGTTTTCTTTGGAGTTATTAGCAGGCAGGCCTGAGAATGGCAGTATTCTTTACAACTTTTCTACACTTGGAAGAGTGTAGATCTATGACAAGAAGATAGGAGGAGGATTGAGTGGAAGGCTGTACTTGGGGCTACTACAGTCTAAGATTGCTCTGGTCCAATGGTGGGATAGGGCCTTTTGCTGTCTCTGCACGAAACCAGGCTATGGAGTAATTATGGGCAATAGCTTTCCACCCAACCCTCTTCCCATCCCTGCCATAATATATCTGAGTGTAGAGCAACTGAAAAGATCACTCTGTACCAAAGCAACACAGTCTCAATTGTTTCTTTTCCAGTTACTAATGTGATCTAATGGTAAGAAGCTGCACTGCAATTCTGAAGGCACACAGTTCAAATCCACCAGGATTCTGCAGGAGAAAGATGGGCAATCTCTTCCTGTGTGATTAACTAACTGCCTTTTAAAATCTGCCAGAGGATCAGCTATGGGTGCATTTCGACTCAATGGTACACAATAATGTACTACTAAATTTCTTGACTTGGGCGTATACCTTTATTGTATTGGTGTTGGTGTTGTGTACCATCAAGTTGAAACTGGCCCATAGCTGACCAGAGGGTTTTCGGAGGTAGTAATTGCATGGGAGGAGATTGTCCATCCTTCTCCAGCAGAGCAGCTGGTGGATTCAAACTGGGATTATTGCAGCACAGCTGCTTAACATTAGGTCTCCAGAGCTCATACCTTTGTTATACAATATAATTTAAAATAACCTTTTTTTTATTTTAATGAGGGTAAATGAGGCAAAAATTAACTTTGAGAAAAGTTGTGAGATATGCACAGTATATTCATAGGCTCACTAACCCTGAACTTTTTATTTTATTTTATTAATTTTAATGAACATTTACAGAGATTTTGGATTTTCATTCATTCATTGTTGCACTTTTTTGTCTACATCCCCCCTCCCCCCAGCTTGTTCATCTCTTCATAAGGCAAAAGATTAACTTCTTTGTTAGTATACAATTCCCCCACCCCCGACGCACTCCACTATGCAACCTTAATTCTGGATTCCTGTGATAATCATAATACCCTATCATATATAGCTTTGAAACGGTTCTCTCCTTCATCTGTTTCAATGCAGTATACATAATCTATCCAGTTTTTCTCAGTCTTACCCCAACCCTGATGTCAGTCCCATTCTATAACAGTGGCAATATGCAGTATTTGTCTTTTTGTGACTGAGATATTTTACTCAGCATAATGTCCTCCAAGATCTTCCATTTTTAATAATATTTCATGAGTTCCTTGTTTTTCAATGCAGCATAGTATTCCATTGTGTGAATATACCACAGCTTCTCTATCCATTCGTTTGTTGGTGGGCACTTAGGTTGTTTCCAACTCCTTGCTATTGTGAACAAAGCCACGATAAACATGGGTGTACCTATATCTGCTTGGATATCAGTTATGGTCTCTTTAGGGTATATTCCCAGTAGTGGAATTGCTGGGTCAAATGGTATCTCTATTTTTGTTACATGATTTCACCATTCTTGCCTGTTATGTGTGTGTATTATTTACATGGTGCACTATTTTTTAATGTATGTAATTCTAGGTTATTGCTTGAGGAGCTCTGGTGGTGTCTCTAGGGAGTAGTGCTGCTAATGCAAAGACTGACTCTCTCTGGTAGTTCGAATCCACCAGTGGCTCTTGAGAAGAAAGATGGGAAATGCCCTCCTATGCAATTTACAGTCTTAGATATTAAATGGAAGTCAGCTATGAGTCAGTTCTGACGCAATGGCAGTGATTAAAAGGTTATTGCTATGAAATTGACTTTGTGGATTTAGGTCATTACTGATAAAGAAGCTTCCAAGGAAGGGGGGGGGGGAATTACCGGAGGATTAAGTGGCTGATGGAAAAATTGTTGAGCTCGCATATTTAAGGATTGATTGATTTATTGTTGCTATAGTTTCTCAAGGCTAGATTAAATCCAAAGTTCAAGGAAGAAAATGAAAACAGAAAAATGAAATGGACAGTGGATCTCCAAACTCCCAGCAGAATTAGGGAATTATTCTCACTGAGACAGTTTATTGCTCAACTGTGTCAGCCAAACACCTTTGACTTCAAGAGAATCCCAAATTGTTTGTACTGGCCCAGTTTGGGAACTTCATATGCTCCCAGTGGGTTATACAGGCATTCCTGAAACTTATCCCGAGTATATTGTGACTATACTTGGAAGGATAGATAATTTTTAGGGTGAATGGAGAACATGTGGAGGAGTCTGTGTGCCCAAACTGAGTTTCTTTCCAGCATCCTCTGGTTCACAAAAATCTAGATTTCCTAGTGATGACAAAAACCTCCACTTACACAACACTCAATGATCTAGTCACTCTTCTAAACACTCCAAAGATAGATAGATAGATAGATAGATAGATAGATAGATAGATAGATAGATAATAGATAGATAGATAGATAGATAGATAGATAGATAGATAGATAGATAGATGATAGATAGATGATAGATAGATAGATAGATAGATAGATAGATAGATAGATAGATGATAGATTAATTACACAAGAATCCTGTAAAATGGACCTCACTTTCATCCTGCTCTTAACCTAGTAGAGACTGGTTAAGTGGTTAAGTTGTCCTGGGATCACAGTTGGTAAGTGGTACAGCTATCTTCTAAACACAAGCAGACTGGCTCCAGAGTCTACACTAGTTGACATGAACTAGAATTGAGTAAGTAAGAACCTCTCTGTCATAGTTCTTAGTGGTCCAAGTTTCCTTTTAAAAAGTAATCATAGTCCATTTCTGCTAGATGGGAATTAAAGATCATATAGACTCCAAAAGTCATTCGTATTCCTGTCCCCATGGCAGATATCATCAGCCCATCGTGATGCTTCTTCTGTTAACTCAAGGCAAAGTCTCATAAACCTTCTCAACATGTCTCTTTCTGTGTACCCAAGACCAGTTAATCAATCTGCTATGTCAATTCACAGATGACCTTCTGTCTAGGAAAAGTCAAGAAATAGAATTACAGGGTCTTCAGTTCAATACTCAAAGGCTCTCATTCACCATTCTCTCAACTCATTGCTGTCAACTTGTAATCAACTCCTGGGTGACCCTCCAGTGTTTTGTTTCTTTGGTTGGCTTTTTGAGGTGTGTGGTGCTTTTTTTTTTCTTTCCAGAGATTATATCAGTATGGATTGAGGCTCTATGTCAAGAAGACAAAAATTCTCACCACTGGACAAATTAGCAGCATCATGATGGATGGTGAAGAGATTGAGATTGTTCACAGCTTTAGTTTGCTTGGCTCTACAGTCAACACTCTTGGCACCAGTAGCCAGAAAATTAAAAGATGTATTGTGACGGGAAAGTCTGCTGTTAGGGGCCTTTTCAAAGCTCTGAAGAGCAATGGTGTCTCTCTGGAGACTAAGGTGCATCTGATACAGGCCATGGTCTTTGCTATCACTTGTTATGCATCAGAGAGTTGGACAATAAATAGGCAGGATAGAAGGAGAATTGAAGCCTTTGAGCTGTGTTGCTGGAGAAGAGTGTTGAGGGTACCACAGACTGTTAGGAAAACAAACAGATTCATCCTGGAGAGGGTTAAACTGGGCGGCTCCTTGGAGACAAGGATTCTGAGGCTTTGTCTGACATACTTTGGACATGTTGTAAGGAGAGACCGGTCCTTGGTGAGGGACATCATGCTTGGGAGGTTGGAGGGACAGCTCAGGAGGGGAAGGCCCTCTATGAGGTGGATTGATTCAGTGACTGGGTCATTGGGATGGGTGTATTGGAGACAGTGCGATCGGCACAGGACAGAGCAGAGTTTAGGGCTGTTGTACATAGGGTTGCTATGAGTCACAAGTGATTCAATGGCACATAACAACAACAACATACATCTCATGGGAGAAGATTGCCCATCTTTCTGCCATAGAGCTGCTGGTGGATTAGGACCTGCAGAAAGATACTGTGTTTGGGTTCGCAGCACATCTCCATTTAGACTGCATCACCACAGTGGCCCGTATTAAGCACAGCCAACTCTACTGAAGATTTTGCCTCCTCTTGACCCCTCCTTCACTAGAGGGCCTTGTATGTGCAAGTGGAAGGTAAAAGTGAGTTCTTGGCTTCACTTGCTCATCACATCTTATCAATCAGATACCTTCTCTGCAGAGTGTACACAGACAGTAAGGGTGAGAAAGAATGCTGGTTTTCAGGCTATCTTCCTTGGGAGCGAAAGAATAGAGGCTCCCCTCTTCTTCTTTCCAATTGCATCTGCTCCAAAATGGGATTGACATTTTAATTACATTTGGAGAAAGTCTTTAACAGATAAGCACAGTTTAAAGCTCACAGGACAGCCAGGTCCTCTCGAGCTATTCTGTCACATAGTGACTCTACAGGGCACAGTAGAACTAACTGCCTCGTAAGCTTCCCAATGCTGTAATCTTGATGGGAGCAGAACAGCAGCAGGGCAGCCTGGTGGGTTTAAACTCCCAACCTTTGAGTTAGCAACTGAAGTTCTTGAGATTCCAGCATCACCGCAATGTTCAGAGCTGCTGAGATCTCACTCTCACCTGAGTCTGTGCCTAATAGAGGTTTGGTGTCCAACTTTGGCAGCTTCTTGACTGTCAAAACTGGAGACTGCAATGTGAACACAGAGGAAGTTTCTTTGATCCTCTCATCTCCCTTCCACCCTCCCTTTCCAATGCTTCCTTTCCTCCCTCCTCTACAGATGTCTTGTTTCAGAAAAGAAGGGCTTTCAAGCATGACCCTCGGGATAGCTATGAATGTGCTCAGCTATTTCACAATCATGTATTCTCTTCTCCCTAATTCCTACCTCTTAAGATTAACTGCAACTGTGCCAAGTCTCAACCCACCACTTATTTATTTTATGTCTGATTAAACCCCTAGTTTGTGGAATTTGCTCAGCAAATCCATGGCCTTTGTTATTTCTTAGTTAGGATCTTGTTGAGACAAAGATCTCTCTGGGGGCTCCCCACCCAATCTCTGCTCCTTATAAAAGGCAGGCAGAGCCTCGAGAGGGGCAGAGAAGCTGAGAGTCAGCCCAGAGCTATCAACCCTCTCACTGACGCCTGCCTCCTCCCTCTGCACCATGAAGGTCTCTGCAGCACTCCTCTGCCTGCTGATCTCTATGGCCACCTTCAGCACGCATGTGCTTGCTCAGCCAGGTAAGCCATCCCGCACATTTCCTAAGGGGAAGTTAACCATCTCTGAGCTATTAGAGCAGTAAGGACCTTCAGAAGCTCACTGCAAACCCTGTAGTTTAAGGATAGGCGAACATATTTCATGAGTCACAAGAGAGATAGTTTAGCCTCGCACAGTTGGTCAGTGAAAGGAGCTGATGAGACCAAGATTAGTCAGTTCCCCAGTTTGTTCCCTGACATGAGATTTGCAGATGCAGCTCATCCACAGTCCAGCTACTTTTGCAGTGTTTAGGATGGGCACACAAAAGAAAGGTCTTCTCGTGCTGGTACGGTGGGCAACTCTGGTAGTCATGGAGAATAAGAAAACCTAAAACTAAACTCTGTTCACTGAAAAAGTTTAGAATTTTTACTGGGTTCCAAAACAGTTTGCAGAGGCTGAGACTAAGAAGAAAAAAAAAGAAAGAAAAAAAAAGAATAAGGCCTCTTGGGAATCTCTTGAAATGACATATTTTGATTCTGATATCCCTGGGGGGAAACATCTAGGTGGTTTTGCCAGAATTGATCTTTCCAGTCTCTGATGACTTAGCTGCATTGAGGGTATCTGTCAGCATAAGCTAATGTGTGCTGTGGTCACAAATTGCCACTGGCTTAAAAGATTGATTGCTCGCTCGCACTACACATGTATTATGCATTAACGAGTGGCTTTGCTTTATATATTTCATAGTCAAGGCTATGAATAGAATAGACAGAATAATTCTGGCCACTTCAACAAAGAAAAAGCTCTAGGCATGGAGAAGGATGGTGATCTTGCACTGGCAATCTTGTGTGTCACTTCCTCCCACCACCTTTTGGTTAAGAGTTGTTATTGTCTTCCTTATGAATCAGGGTGAAGTCTCTCTCAGGGAGGAGTGATAGGGAATGGCAAAGGACACACTGACAAAGAAGATTAATCAGAACTGGCTTTAACAAGCACTGTGGCAAATGGACAATTAAAACAGAGTTTGGGGGGGTAAAGAAGAACGAACTGGGGAGGAGGGTAGAGAAAACAGTGCAATAATGAATGAATGAAAACCCCAAATCTCTGTAAATGTTCATTAAAACTAATAAAATTTAATAATAATTTAAAAAATACTAAAAGGAAAAAAAAGTAAAAAAAAAAAAGAAAGAAAAAAAAGAGTTGTTATTGTCTCCAACCAACTAAAAATGATCAAGAAGAGCGATTCTACCACACGCTCAGACCAAAGAGAAAGGGAGTTATTTGGTGAAAAGTACTATCACTAGCATCTAGATACATATCCTCCTAATGACAGATTGACTGTGCTTTCTAAGGGCTCTTTATCAGTAGTGATGGTCAACTAAGGACACCAAGCCAGAGTCAGGGACCCAAGACTTCAGTACGGATACCTTCGACTTCTATCTCTTATATTCCCTTGCCTTCTTTTAATTTTCCTTTTTTTCTCCCTTTTAATAAAACTGTGCTTTAAAGTATCCACATACCATTGGTAACTAATATTTTTTTTTCTTTTGCCTCTCCAACTCAGCTCTTCCTCCAACCATCTGCTGCTTCAAGGTGAGCAGTAAGAAGATCCCCATCCAGAGGCTGGAAAGCTACACAAAGATCACTGGCAGCAAGTGTCCCCTGAACGCTGTGGTGTAAGTAGAAAAAGGTCCACTCTCCCTAGCCCCCCAAACCATTAGAGATGGCTGAGGTCAAGGACTGTGCCAGAGTTACGTGGAGTCACGAACTCAAAACTCATTGCCTTTGAGTCAGGATCGACTCATAACTGACCCTGCATCAGGTTTTCTGAGGTTGTAAACGGCACGGAAGGAGATTGCCCATTTGTCTCCCCTAAAGCTGCTGGTGGATTTGAACCACCGGAGAGACACTGCCTTTCAGTTAGCAGCACAACTCCCTATGGACTACACCACCTTTATAGCTCAACTGATCTATTTTCTCAAAATAAAATTTTAAGTCTCTGCTTCCTACTTGGGAAGTTGTTCGAGGCTGACCAAATTCCTCAAGTCAAGAGTAAGATGGTGTTGCAAAGCCATCACACAATGGAATACTATGCAGCACACAGGAGCAATGATTTTGTAAATTACTACCTAACATGGGAGGGACTGGAGAGCATTATGCTAAGTGAACTAACTCAGTCTTATAAAGACAAATACTTTATAGGACCAATATTGTAGAACATGTACAAGGAGCTAAGGGGGAGGGGGAGAGGGGTTAAATATAGTGTAGCACAACTTGACTGGTGGAGGAAGAGATTGGTAAAGGAAAGGGGAAAGGCCTGGTGTGAAAAACACCATATACATATGTGAACTTTATGAACTTTTGTAAATGAGTATACAATAAAATTTTTAAGAAAGAACAGCAGCTAACACTGAGAGTGTCATCTATCCTCTGTCTCTTCCTCCCCTCCATGGTAATTGTTTTATAGAAAATATTTCTGGGAGATTTAAGGTCAAGAGAGTAGACTTCTTAAAGGGAATCCTAATTGTGTCTTCTCTCATATGTAGCTTCAAGACCAAATTGGCTAAAAAAATTTGTGCTGACCCCAAAGAGAAGTGGGTTCAAGATTCCATGAAGTACCTGGACCAAAAATCTCCAACTCCAAAGCCATAAGGGAAGCTCAATGGCATTAAGGTGATTCTGACTGATGGTGATGCCACGTGTGTCAGAGAAGAATGCACTTCGTAGAGCCATCAGTGAATGCAGTCTAAAGAAGTAGGCTGCCAGACCTGTCCTCCACTTCAAAGCCATAAATGTCACTGCTTTTGAAACAAAACGAGAGTCTGAGAAATGCTTATTTCACCTGCCCTATCTGTGTTTTGATGTAATCTTGTGTCATTGTTCCCAAAGTGATGTGGGGTTTTTTGTTTGTTTTGTTTTTGTGATGTGGGTTTTATTATATAATTTTTTAAATATATTGTAGTTAAATTATTGATTTTTATAAATGAAATACCACAATTGTGTATTAGTCATAGGGGTTTTTGTTGTTTTTGTAAAATATAAGTCTTGGGCTAAGTTGCTTTTCTTTTAAGTATCCCTGAGAATTCAATTCCCTGAGCTATGTGAAAATGTTACCTCCTCCTCACCTCCTCGGAACTGCATAAAGGTTCTTCAACAGTCAGCACAATGAAAAGATTTTTGTTACTTTTGAGAAGGCACATGTGTGACTCAAGTTATTATATGAAATTAAATATTGTTTCTGGAAATTAATACTATAAAATTTGTTGAAAGTCAGAAGTTGTGATTTTTGTGGAGTGGAGGGAGGAACTAGGAGAGAAAAATATGGCCATAAGGGTGAACGTTAGGGTGGTTCTGGAAATAGGAACTGCTTTCTTGGGGAATGATCTCAAGCCGACCAATCTTCACTGAGATCCAGGGTGAGAAAGAGAGACCCTGACAAATATGTTCTATTCTTCTGATGCTGGTCACCAACAGCTGTCTCCCCTGATCTCAAGTCCCTTCGTAACTTATAAACAGGAGTCCCATCATCATTCCTTTCCACCTCAATATAATTTTTGTCTGACATCTCTGCACTACTGCTCTATTGAAACAGCTTTGTGAAAGCCTCCCTGCACCCAAGCGTTATTTATCGAACCACCTTTCCTCTTAGTTATCTGGCCCTGCTGTAAATGAGGTAACACAAGTGGATTCCTTCAGAGTTTCTTAAGACATAAACAGAAAGCAGGGAGCCAAACAAAACCGTTCCAGAAATGGTGGATACCCATCAGCAATGTATTTGTTGCTATTTTCTCATTCATGGTTACTGTTCTCATTTGTAAGATTCTGAAGCATTGCTGTAGGCACAGCTACCTCTGTGGGTGAAAGATTATAATTATGATATGTACACATTTCAAATTAAAAGTTTTTCGGGTTGGTTCTGGGACTTCTACAACCCGACTGCACAGTAGTCAGAGCTATGCCTTATGGGAATAATTAAGGCTATGTCTAGGTCTGTGGGTCTTTCTCCATAAGCTTGTCTGATAGCTGTGATTTCAGGCAGCTTTCTAAAGGGCAAAGTCGCATGACTGGTTTGTGCTTAGAAATAAACTCATGTGGAGTCTGAGCCTACGTTTAGACTCAGAACGGACTTAGAGGTCTGCCACAGATGATGTATTTCCACAAGGTGGGGGGGCTTCAGATTTTGAGCTCTAGTACACCTTGCACATGACTTTCCCCTCTTATTATTTTCAAACAAATTTTATACCTAGTAGAATTTTATCTTCAATATTTTGGTATGTGTTTCTAAAATGATTCTTTTAAAAATAGCACAGCTTGCCTCAACCTCTGCTGTTTAGTTGATTTTGACTCATAATAACCCTCTATTGGGTTTCTAAAGATGTTAAGTCTTTATAGAAGGAGATTGTCCATATTTTTCTTGGGAAGCGTCTAGTAGTTTCAAGCTATTAATCTCAGTTGGCAGCTTGACACATTCATCATATTACACCTTAAATTCTAAAGCAACAAGTGGATGATTATTTTTGTTGTTATATGTCATTGAGTTGTCTGTGACTCATAGTGACCTTATGCACAATAGCACTGAACTTGCCCTAGCCTGAGCTAGTCTCACTGTCTCTGACACATCTACCTCTATTACCCCAGTTACTGGTTCAAGTCATCTCATCCAGGGCCTTCTTCTGTACTATCCCTCCACCCTTCCAAGCATGATGTCCCTCTCCAGGAACTGCTCTCTTCTGGCCACATGCCCAAAGGATGTGAGACAGTGTTCCAAAATCCTTGCCTCGAAGGAGCAGCCTGATTTCACCCTCTCCAGGATAAACTTGTTTGTTCCATTGTTAGCCCATGATATATTCAACACTCTTCTTCAGCGCCACAATAATACTGAAGGCATCAATATTTCTTCTGTCAGCTCTGGCTATTGTTCAGCTCTATGGCCTGGATCAGGTGCACCTTAGTCTCTAGACTGACATCATTGTTCTTTAGTACTTTGGAGAGGTCCCTAACAGTGGCTTTCCCCAGAGCAATTCATCTCTTAATTTCTTAGCAGCTGGTGCCAAAAGTGTTGATTGTGAATGATTTTAACAAACAGAAATTTATACTCTCCTAGTTTATGAGGCTAAAAGTCCAAATGCAGGTGCCAGCTCTAAGTGAAGTCTTTCAGTGTTGCTTCCAGAGTAAGGGTCTTGTATCCTTCAGCATATCTGTAGTCCCATCATTCCTTGGAGATTTCCATAAGTCTTGACCATCTCATGTGTCAAGGAGCATCCTAACACAGGAACCAGAGTGCAAAGGTGTGCATTCCACCCTTCGTCTTCTTTGTCAGTGATAACTGAGATCCCTTGTTCCCTGTGCACCTCTCTCTCTTTTAATCTCTTCTGAGACAAACGATGTTTCAGGCTACAGCCTAAGGAAACTCCCCTTTCACCGATTCAGGACCCTGATGAGGTAAAGGCTGCTATATCTCATGTTAATCTTTTTACAGTTTTTATAGATTTTACCAGGACATGGACAATCGTCACATAACCTCCACATTACCTCATTACACACTTATTTCAATTCATGATACCCTTCAGCCAAGCTACTGCAAGTACTGGGAAGTCAGAGGAAGGCTGCATGACTCTATACAAGATGCTTAGATTACTGTTGTATTAATGAGATATAATGTAAATCTGTGACACTGTGACACTGATGTGTCAAATACGTTAATGGTTGGTTACCCAATGCAGACAGTGTGGGGTGGTGCTCCCCGATTAAAACAAGCTTGGAAGCAGGAGTGGCATCCACTTCCATAATAGCTTGCCTCCGGAAACCCTATGAACCTGGAAAGAGGATGAAAGACACATAAGCGTTGAGGACTCTCCTTTATAGGGTCGCTATGAGTCGCCTGCGACTCGACGGCACTTAACAACAACAACCACCACAATGTAAATCTAGGTGTTGGACAAGAAGCTTGAATCTTTTAGAAGTATGCCAAGCTATGTAGAACAAGAAAAAGTATGCCTTATCTTACCCATTGCGGACAAGTCAATTCTGGGTAATAGTGACCCAGACAGAGTAGAACTTCCCCCAGGCTTTCTATGTCTATAAAGATGAAGCTGTTGCATCTTTCTCCTGTTGGCAGATTCGAACTGCTGACCTTTTGGGTAGCAGCTGAGCACTTAACCACTGCAGTCTCAGAGCTCCTTGGAATAGGTATATTAGCCTGCTGCTATGGAGTTGTTTCTGACTCACTCCGGCAAACCTCCATCAACTTTCTGAGGCTGTAAATCTTCATTGGACAAGAACGCCCATCTTTCTCTTGCTAAGAAGCTAATGGTTTCAAACCACTCACCTGCTGGTTGGCAGCGCAACACTTAACAAACCACTGACACCAAGGCTCCATTGGAACATACATAGGTTGAGAACACGCCAAGATGTTTGGATGATCATTATGTGTTTATCACAGCCCACCCACCAGGCAAGTGTTAGGATTCAAATACATGTGAAGTGGTGGGGAAATTTGGAAAGGAAAATTGAAGCCAGAATGTAAAGGTGGGGACTTTGTGATTCATTCAGTTATCAATAATTAAGTTGAACATACTTGAGTGACCCAAGTTAGGATACCTTTGAGAGTAAAAAGTAAAATTCTTAATGATGCTAGGATTAAAACTTCGCCCCCCTCCAGGCAAACTGATGGTCACCCTAGTAATAATAAACATTGAAAGTTGAGGATGAAAAGGAAATACTTTTGAAACAAACAAAAAACCCCAAACAACAACAACAGCAAGAAAACCACTCCAGTGGCTGTGGGCCACATTGGGAATTGCAGTACACAAGCTGTGTTCGTGTACTGGATAGGTAATGGGGGCTGTGTAAAGCCAGAGTAGGCCGACAGGAGAGAAGGCAGTGGAAAAGAAGACATCAAAAAGGGACAAGGCAGAATGACATGTTGAATGTTATAAATAGACAAGCAGGACTGGTGACATTTAAAGTGCCTCTAAAGGTATAATTAAGAGTGGCTTTTTAGACATGGAAAATTAACTTCCTTCCATCACTCCTGCTTTCTATCGCCAGATATGAAACTTGAGAGCTTCCAAGCAAATGGTGGCAACATTTGTGCAACACGGTGCAACATTTGAAAAGCCTGGTTGAGATCTGTCACATGGGAGGCAGATGAATGTGGTTTTACCTCCATACTTAGCCTTTTTTACTGCATTGCTTTGAGCCTCAGTGACTCTGTCCACAATATGTGGATAATAATATGGTTTAGAGAATAAACTAAGGAATCTGACAGATGACCCCACAAGAACTCCAGCTCCAATAGTGTTAGCTCCTAGGAAATACGACTATCTTCACTCAGTCGTCAAGGAAAGTTGCATGAATGTCCTACATCCACATTGTCGAGTAAAACATGGGTCAAGGTAACTTGCAAATCACCTCTAAAGCAGACTGAGACTTACTGGAAGACTTTTCTAGAAAAGCCTCAAGTAGAATGACAGGTGTAGGATCCATCAGAGGACTTCCTGTGGCCACCACAGTATGGCTCCCGTCACAACAATCACTAGACCTCATTTAATTTATATTCAGATATAAGCCTCCCTACCTCTCCTACAGCCTAGCAGACTTCAGATCTAACTATCAATAAATAATAGGACTATAATAGCCAACACAATCTAGGAGGCATGAATTAACAGGGGATAACCTTAGGGGAGCTCAGTGAGAGGCAACAGGAATTCTGGCACCAAGTAAATGTTGAAAAAAGGGACTATACACGAGAAGAGGGGAGAATGAGGAAAAAGGGGAGAGGGAGAGAAGAAAGACTGAACAAAATTTATTCACATTCTCTCTTTCTTCTTTCAAGGACTCTGTACCAATTTGCCTCCAAACGGGCAATAACTTTCCTGCCGATTTGTTGTTGTTAGGTGTAGTTAAGCTAATTAAAACTCCTAGAGACCCTGGAGGATGAAATTGTGAGCACAGATCATTGAAGAGGGTTACATTTGCTGATGGCACGCAGATCTCAACCTCTCCACTTGGTTTTTCTGGAAAGGAATCTCTTCGCTGGAGATCTGCATGCAGGAGTGCTCTGGAGAGGACAGAGCAAGACTGGACAGAGGGAGGATTTGAACTGTGATTTAGTTGTAACGAAAGTCTTTAGGATAGGGATAACCCAAATTGGGGCAGAGGGCCAATTTTTAATAAGCCCACTTCAACCAGTCAGTGAGTAAAAAGTGCTCTTAGAAATAAGGCATGACACTGGGCAAGGGCGCTCACATCAGCTAAAGGCAGTTCCCACAGAATGAGCTTCTGGCTGCCAGCACTCTCAGCAGCTGGGGAATAAGCATAGCAGTTCTGAGAGGGGGGAGTGTGAATGTCCATGGCCAGACCCATTTGCTTATGTAATTAGCTGTTCTGAGCAACTCCTTCAGAAAGATGTCAAGTCTCTTTTCCTGGAATAAACAAAGGCTGTTGTTGTTTTGTGCTGTCAAATCACTTGAGACCCCTAGTGACCCTAAGTACAACAGCTCTGAACCCTGCTCTCTCCGGAGCCAACCTTATCATCTCTGACACACCCAACCCCATTACCCCAGTCACCGAGTCAATCCCTCTCATCGAGGGTCTTCCTTTCTTGTGCTGCCCCTCTACTCTCTCAAGCATGAAGTTCCTCTCCAAAGACTGGTTCCTCCTGGCAACATGCCCAAAGTATGTCAAATGGAGCTTCAGAATCCTTGCCTCCATGTGTAAAAGTTGTTGTCCCTTCTCCTGATAGTCAGGGTTACTCATAAGTTTCTTGGCATGAGAAGTCTAAAGAGATGGAAAGCCACAAATAATTCTAGTTTTAATGGGATACACTGGGTGCTCTAATGGAAGCATTCCTCTGCTTAAAGCTAGATCTTCTAAACCGGGAGAGCCTTGAGTTGCAGGGAGAAAGAGCAAAGACATCCCCAAGTAAATCACTAGTTGTTATTGTTGTTGTTGTTAGGTGCCATCAAGTTGCCTATGACTTATAAGGACCCTACAAACAATAGATCTGAACCCTGTTCTATCCTGCAGCATCCTATCATCCTAACCTACCCAATAAACTTGTTTTTTTTCTGTAATTCCTGGGAGACAATATCTCAAATAAAATAATTGGAAATTAGATATCTTCAACCAGAACTCTGGGTTACATGTGGAAAATAAATTATTCTGGTGAAATTGTGAGGTGACCTTGGACTGAGGGTTGGTAAAGACAGCAAGAGACAAGGATGTAAACTGACCCCAGAAGAGAGGGGAAAATTCCAAAAAAAGCTCTGGACATTGAAACTTCCTACGAAGATTCCCAAGATAAGCTCTGGGTGTGGAAGATTAAAAAAAAAAAAAATTCTGGGCATATTCCCAATAAAAACACCAGACAGATTCCCAATAAAAATTCTGAAAAGAGAATATCCGTGAGTTTCCAGATTAATTAAAGACATCTGCCTTTGGGAAGACTGCTGGGTCCTCTTCAGGGCCCAGACCTCACACTATGTGTTCCTTCCTTATGCTCATTTGTATCATTTGTAAGAAAGCTGGTTTTGTATATATGGTGTTTCCCATGATGTAAATTGTGCTAGTGAATTATCAAACCTGAGCAAGTACCAGGAATCAGTGGGTCAGAAGTGAGAGGGCTGATCACCCTGTATTAATTACCTAGTGCTGTTATAATATCACTACCACAAGTGGATGGCTATGGTGAACAGAAATTTATCCTCTTACAGTTAAGAAAGTCAAAAGTCTCATTCTCGATGGGGCGGCTTTCTTCCAGCGTTGGCTCTGGGAGAAAGACCTTGTTGCCTTTCAACATTTGTAGACCCAGCAACCCTTGAAGATCCCCACATGTATTGGTATCAGTCTCCTGGCTTTAGAATGTTCTTAATGCAGGAACATTTCAAAGGTTAAACTTCAAAAAGATTTTCAAAGGATTCAAAAGTTGAGCTCCTTTCCCAACTCTTTGGTCTTAGATGCATTAAGGTTCCTTTCTCTCTCACTTCTTTCTCCTTTTGTCCACAGCCCTGAGAAACAATCTCTAAAATCATTATATTGGATCAGTGCTATAGTCTGAGTAAGTGACTTAAGTAAGGGGGGTAAATCCCATCCAAATAATGCCTAGTTAACATAACAAACATAACTGACTCCTCCTTTACACAACTTAATCCTACATCATTAATCTCTGAGATTAAGATTTACAACACATAAAACAATCACATAATACCGTAAAATTGAGCTCATCCTACAATATTGGAAATCAATGGTGTAAAGAAGTTGACATATATTTTGGTGGGGAACAATGCAATCCATGACAAAAAAAAATCCCAAATTCTGTAACCAGCAGGTCAGAAGTAAAAGAAATGTTGAGGACCCCTATTTATGGCTAGGGTCTGAAGTCTTGGCAGTCTAGGGCACTATGTCCTTTAGTTTGTGAGATCTGACTTTTCGCTTCTGCTGTACATGCAGTACTTCATCCTCTGACCTTAACCACCTGGCATTATGTCCAACTTCACAAATCACATCTAGCAGATCAGAAGTGAGGCAATTCTTAGAGATTTTCAAGTTTATAATTGGTATCTGAAGTGGCAGACACACTTAGCAATCTGGAAGACTATGTCTTTGATCTTGTGAGGCCAAAGCTGTGAGTGATTGTCTAGGTGGCCATAGATGGGTAGATGGCTAGAGGCAGGAGACCTTCATAAGGTCTACAAGAGTGCAGGCCTTGGGTCCAAGGGATGATCTCTGAGTGTTATCTTTGTTCTTTGATTAATACATCAGAAGCTTTTAGGAAGCCTTATTTTCTTGCTAGGTCTTACTTTATCTGACCATAAAACATACTCCTTAACTAGACACATGACTACATGGCTTCAAATTAACTATGCACTACAATCAGCAGGGACATGCCTTGAAGCATAGATTCTAAATGTCTTCTGCAAATATCCAAGTTCATTGAGTCAGGATAAGGATAAGGGACTCTAGTCTACTTCTTGCCCTTAATTGTACCCGTGGTTTGACCTGCACTGACCATACATCTTCCAGGAAACATCCTAATCTAAAGTTAAAATGAGATGAAGACACCTGGCATGGAGGATTATATGAAATAATGGTGAATCACTTTGTAATCAAAGATTTACTAGCGTGTGTTCAGCACAGTTAAATGGCTTGTTGGCACAAGGAGGCAGCATTCACTTTTACAAGCTTTCTTCCATATGAGAAAGGCATATAGCTTCTCAAGTCTCTTATCTTTATAATGAGTGTCAGGAAAGCACCTATTGCAAAGATTTGTTGGAAGGATTAGGTTAGATAACACATATAAACATTATAGTCACTGACTTAGAGAATAACTTCACAAATACAGCCATTGTTAATTAATGAGCATATTGGTAAGTCAATGGTGCAACCAAGGTGCTCCTTGGAGGTTAGGATAGTTGAGATTTTATCTCATAGACTTTGGGTATGTTTCCAATCTTTGTAAAAAGATTTCATGCTGGGGAAAGTGGAGGATCAGGGAAAGAGAGGAAGATCAATAGGAAGGATTGACACAGTGACTGCAAAAAATGGGCTTAAGCATGTGGAAATTATGAGGATTGTGCAGGACTAAGTTTTTATCTGTTGCTCATAGGTCAATATGAGTCATAATCATGTCAACAGCACTTAACAATAACAAGTACTGAGAATCCCCAATGACTAAATGGCTAAGAATTCAAATTCTATATAAAAAAAATGGCTCTACTCATTCAGTTGTGGTTAGATATTTGGGTTATTTCCATGTTCTTGAAACGGTGAATAACACTGCTATGAACATTGGTGTATAAATCTCCATGTGTGTCTCAGTTCTAATTTTCTTTGGGTATATTCAGAGTGGTTGAACCATTTTACAATCCCATCAACAGTGTATGAGAATTCCCACCTCTTCCCATCCTCTCCAGGATTTATTTCTTGCTGCCCTGCTAAACTTTGCCAGTGCTACTGGGCTAAGACGGTATCTCATTGTGGTAATACTGAATGGATCGAGAGATTGTGGTACATTCAACAATAGAATACTAAGCCACACTCAGGAGCAACAATTTTGAAAAATACTATATAACTTGGGAGAGATTGGAGAGCATTATGCTAGTGAACTAACTCAATCTCACAGGACAAATGCTACATAAGACCATTATTGTAAAAATAGAAGGATAACTAGTAAAATGTATATGGGGATCCAAGAGGGGGAAGAGGTAGGGGCAAAGGGGTGAGGATGGGTAGGGGCAAATTCACAGGGTTGCACAATTTGGTGGCTAGAGGGAAGAGGTAAAGGAAATGGGAAAGATCTGGAGGCAACCTGAAAAGACAGGTTAATAGTGAGCATAGTCCAATGGTGATTAATTTTATGAAACAGAATGAATAGCAATGATGGCATGAAACACAATATGAATGAAGGATAGTATAAAACATAATGTATACAAACTTTGTAAGCAAACTAATTTAAAGTAAGAATAATAATAATAAAATGAGTGGCTCTGAGGGAGATAAAACCTGGTGACTGTTCTCATAAGGATGACAGCCTAAAAAATACAAGAGACAGTTCTTGTCTTTCCTATGTGAATACTGTAATGAGATTTGCCTTGCAGCACCCAGCAGTGACTATGGTCTGGTGGCAAACCTGGACTCCATGCGAAAGTGAGTTGTAGTGTTTTTCCTCAGAGAAGTTCCAAGTAATCTTGGGGGAAGCTGGCAGTAAATTCTGTTCTAACTAGTTGCTGCTGAATTTATTCTGACTCATGAAGGGCAAAACTACACTCTATAGATTTTTTCAAGACTGTGCTATAGGGAAGTAGACGGCCAGGACTTTCTTCTGCAGTGTCTCTGAATGAGGTCAAACCACCAACCATTTGATTAATACTCCATCACTTAACCACAATACTGTCAAAAGATCCCCAAATCTTAGTTGCTGCTACTGTTTATTAAGGAGCACCAAAGCCTAGATATGAGAGAATACAGCTTAGTAGAAGGTTTTGTAGGGCAAGGTAGGGGGACGTGAGCACTGGGACACAGACTTCAAATAATACACATACCTCAGGAATTTTGTTTTTTATCTTTGGGCTTCAGTTCTCTTATCTTAAGGTCATAAAGACAAATACTACAGAAGATCATTAGTCTAAAAAAGCTAACTAGTAAAATGTGTATGGTGCTCCAAGGGGGGGATGGGGTGGAAGTAGAGGGGTGAGGTTGGGTGGGGAAAGTTACAGGGTCACACACAATTTGTGGGGGCAGGTAGAGGGTAAAGAAAATGTCTATAAAATTTTCATAGTGTCTTAGCAAAAATCTATTCTTTTTCAGCAAAAATATTTCTATAGCTAGTTATAACAACAAAAGTACTTTTATTAAACCAATTTACATTTGCCAAAATATCTAAAAGGTTAATACTCAGTAGTAATTTACCCTTTTTTAACATTTTAAAATTTTAATGAAAGTTTACAGAGACTTTAGGTTTCCATTCATTCATTATTGCACAATTTCCTCCCTGCTCACCCTCCTCTCCAATTCACTTTTTTCTTTGATAAGTAAAAAAAAAGAAAAAATTATTTCATTGTTTACAATCCCCCCGAGGCCACTCCACTATGCAGCTTTCATTCTGAACTCTTAACATGACAATAATACCTAATCATATATTCCTCCTAAACAGATCTCTCCCTTAACTGTTTTAATGCAGTATATATTATTTATGCCCTTTTAGTTTTCCCCCAACCCAGATGTCAGTCCCACTTTACAATAGTGACACTATGCAGTATTTGTCCTTTTGTGACTGAGAGATTTAACTCAGCATAATGTCCTCCAACACCACCCATTTTGTATAATATTTCATGAGTTCCTTGTTTTTCAATGCAGCATAGTATTCCATTGTGTGAATATGCCAGAGATTCTCTATCCATTCATTTGCTGATGGGCCCTTGGGTTGTTTCCAACTCTTTGTTATTTTGAACAAAGCTGCTATAAACATGAGTGTGCATATATCTGCTTGGGTGGTGGTCATGGTTTCTTTAGGTTATATTCCCAGTAGTGGAATTGCTGGGTCAAATGGTATTCCTGTTTCCAACTTTTTGAGAAATCGCCATATTGCCTTGCATAGTGGTTGTGCCATTTTACATTGCCACCAGCAGAGAATGAGGGTTCCAGTTTCTCTACAACCTCGTCAGCATTTGTTGTTTGCTGTTCTGTTAAATTTTGCCATTCTTACTGGGGTGAGATGATATCTCATAGTTCTTCTGATTTGAAGCTCTCTTAGAGCTAGGGATTTTGAACATTTCTTCATGTGTTCATTCGCCATCTGAATGTCTTCTTTGGTGGGTGAAGTGTCTGTTCATATCCTGTGCCCATTTTGTAAGTGGGTTGTTTACCTCTATCTTGTTGGGGTGCTAGAGTATTTTATAAATTCTAGCTATAAGTCCCTTATCAGATATGTTATTACCAATTCCCCCCCCCCCCCCAGTCTGTAGCTTCCCTTTATACCCTGCTGGAAAATTTTTGGATGTGCATAGGGATTTTATCCTTAAAAAGTCCCATTCATCATTCATCTATTGTATCCTCTCCTGCTATAGGTTTTTCAGGATACTTGGAAGACTATTCATGTTGTAGATTAGTGCTTCTAGAGTTCTTCCAAGTTTTTCTCTAATTAATTTTATAGCCCTTGGTTTTAGTCCTAGGTCCTTGATCCATTTTGAGTTGGTTTTTGTGTATGGAGTAAGGGGTGGATCTTGCTTGAGTTTTCTGCAGATAGTTTTACAATTTTGCCAGTACCATTTGTTTAAAAGGCTGTCATTTGCCCATTTAACTGATTTCATCTCTTTGTAAAAAATCAGTTGACTATAGGTAGATGAGCTGATATCTGGATTCTCAATTCTATTCCATTAATCTGTGTATCTGTCATTGAAGCAGTATCACGCTGTCTGGACAATCACACAAGTGTAGTAGGATTTGAAATCAGAGGGTAAGATGCCTCATACCTTGTTTCTCTTTTTAAGGAGTCTTTTGCTTATTTGGGGCCTCTTTCCATTCCAAATGAAATTGGAGATTGCCTTTTCTATCTCATTGAAGAATAAAATTGGTATTTGTTACTGGGATGTCATTGAACATGTAAATTGCCTTGGTAGTATTGTCATTTTCACAATATTGAGTCTTCCTATCCACGAGCAAGATATATTCCATTTCTCCAGGTCTCTTTTTGTTTTTGTAGTAATTTTTTGTCTTTTTCTTTGAATAGATCCTTTGTGATTCTAGTTAGAATTACTCCCAAGTATTTAATCTTAAAGTTATTGTGAAGGGTATTGTTTTTTCTGAGCTCCTGTTTCTGTATTCCCTTTATCACTGTAGAGAAAGCTAATTGATTTTTGTATGTTGATCTTGTATCCTGCCACTTTGATGAATTGGTCATCTATGTCTAGTAGTTTTCTTGCTGAGTCTTTAGGGTTTTTTAAGTATACTATCATATCATCTTCATATAGATACAATTTTACCTCCTCTTTACCTCTTATCTCCTTGTCTTATTGCTATCACTAAGACTTCCAATTCAATATTGAATAGGAGAGGTGACAGTGGGCATCCTTGCCTAGTTCCTGTTCTCAAAGGGAATGCCTTTGATCTCTCTCCATTGAGAACAATGTTGGCTCTCGGGTTTGCATATACACTTTTTACTATGTTGAATAAATTCCCCTGTAATTCTATTTTGTTGAGTGTTTTAATTAGGAAAGAGTATTGGATTTTGTCAAAGCCATTTCTGCATCAATTGATAGGATCATGTGGTTCTTGTTCTTTGCTTTGTTAATATGATGAATTACATTGGTTGTTTTTCTTATGTTGAACCATACTTGCATACCTTTTATGAATCTCACTTGGTCATGGTGATTTTTTTTGTTTTTAATGTATCATTGGATTCTATTGGCCAGGATTTTACTCAGGATTTTTGGATCTATGGTCGTAAGAGATGTTAGCCCATAGTTTTGGTGGTGTCTTTACCTGGCTTTAGTATCAAGGATATGTTTGCTTCATAGAATGAGTCTGGGAGAATTCCATCTTTTTCTATTTTCTGAAATAGTTTATGTAGAATTGGTGACAGTTTTTCTCTGAATGTTTGATAAAATTCACTTGTAAAACCATCTGGTCCAGGGCTTTTTTTTGTCTGGAAGTTGTTTTATTACCTTTTTAATTTCTTCTTTTGTACTGGGTCTCTTCAGGTGTTCCATTTCAGTTTTTGTCAGGTTAGGTAGGTTGTGAATTTCAAAATATTTGTCCATTTCCTCTAGGTTTTCATATTTGCTTGGGTATAGTTTTTCATAAATATTCATTGTTAGCCTTTTTATTTTATTTGGTTCTTTTTCATCTTTTATTCGGATTATTTGTATCTTTTCCTTTGTTAGTTTTCTAGTGGTTTATTGATTTTATTACTTTTTCAAAGAATCATCTACTTTTGTTGTTGGTTTCAATTGTTTTTCTGTATTCAGTTTCGTTTCTTTCTGCTCTAATCTTTATAATTTGTTTTTTTAGAAGGTGTCAGGTTTTCTTGCTGCTCTTTTTCAATTTTTTGGAGGTGTTGGGTTAGAAAGTCAATGGTCTTTCTTCCTGCCTTCTGATGTGTTTGCTTATTGCTATAAATTGACTTCTGATTACTGCTTTGGCTGTTTCCCACAGGTTTGGATTAAGTGGTGCTTTCATTGTGATTTGTTTCAAGAAACTTTTTAATTTCATTTTTTATTTCTTCTAGTACCCAGGCACGTTCAAGCAAGGTGCTGTTCAGAATCCAAATGTATGGGGTTTTTTTTTCTCCTTTATCCTCTTGTTACTAATTTCTAATTTTGTAGCATTGTGGTCTGAAAAGATGGGTTTTATTATTTTGTGGGGTTTTTTTCTTAATTTATTGATTCTTACCTTGTGACCTAAAATGTGATCTATTCTGGAGAATGCTCTATGCGCATTGGAGAAGAAGGTGTACTGTGTTTTACTGATGGGGGGCAATACCTATAAATATCTATGAGAGTGTGTTGGTTTATTGCGTGGTTTAATTTTTCAACATCTTTGTTGAATTTCTTTCTGGTAGTTCTATCTTTTCTTGAGAGACTTGTATTAAAGTTTCCAACTACTGAGTGGTGTTGTCTATTTCCTTTATCAGTTTTGTTAAAGTTTGTTTTATGTATTTTACAGGTCTTTCATTTGATGCATAGATATTTATTATTGTTGTTAAGTCCTCTGTTCTATTGACCCTTTAAGCATTATGTAGTGACCTTCTTTTTCCTTGTGATGGTTTTTGCATTGAAATTTCTTTTATCAGAGATTAATACCACTACTCCTACTTTATTCCGGTTGCCATTTGCTTGGTATATTTTTTCCCACCCCCACCCCCTTTTAAAAAAATCTTTCTTTATCTTCATTTTTCAGGTGTGTCTCTTGCAGACAACATAGTGATGGGTTTTGGTTTTATATCCAAACTGCTATTCTTTTTCTTTTCAGTGGTATATTTAAAGCATTCACATTCAGTGTGATTATTAATGAAAGGCAAGGTTTTATTGCTATCATTTTGTTGAGGGTTTTTTGTTCTGTTTTGTTTTGTTTCTTTGGTGGTTTTGTTGGTTTGTTTGTTTGTTTTTGGTGTTGTTGCTAGTTACTTTGGTCCATCCTGCTTTCTGTGGCACTTCTATAAGAAGGATGTCTCTCAGTGTTTCCTGCAATGCTGGTCTTGTTTTTACAAACTCCCTTAGGATCTGGGTTGGGGTTTTTTCGGTTTTTGTTTTAATATCTTGATCTCTCCTTCATATTTGATGGACAGTTTTGCTGGGCACAGTACTCTTGGTTGACAGTTGTGTTCTTTGAGAGTTTTGTATTTGCCATTCCACTGTCTTCTTGCTTGCATGGTTTCTGCTGAGAAATCATCACTTAATCTATTTGCTCTCTCTTATAGGTTACTCTTTGTTTCTCCCTCACTGTTTCAGAATTCTCTCCTTATTTTTGAACCTGGCTAATCTGACCATGATATGCCTTAGTGTTTTTCTTTTGGGGTCAATTCTATATAGCATTTGCTCAGTTTCTTGAATACATATTCTCTCATTCTTCATTATGCCTGGAAAGCTTTCTTCTAGGAATTCTGCCAGAATTTTTTTGGTGCCTTTACTTGTTTCTTCCTGTTTTGGGATTCCGATTATGCATATATTACTTCTCTTAATAGTATCTCACATTATTCTGATGTTTTCTTCTTTTTCCTTCTTTTCTGATTCTGCTTTTTGTTCTAGCATATCAGTGTTGACAAGCCTATCTTCTATTTCACTGGTTTTCTGTTCTATCTCTTCAACTCTGTTCATATGTTCCTCCACGATGTTGACAGCATTTGACACATTGGACCTCATATTTTGGATTGTAGTTTCTTCTTTTTACAAAGCCTCTAATGTTCTGTTTTATCTGCATTATTTCGAATTTTTAAGCTCCTCCTAGTTTTTTCTTGCAGTGTCCTATAATTCCTTAAGTTTGTCTCTCACCCATTGAAATTATGCAATCACTTCAACAATTTAGATCCTCCCAGAAGAGCTGTGGGTGAGCATTAACATTACTGGTAAGTATATTCATTTTCTCCTGGACACAAGAGCCTACTATCTGGTTCTAAAAGCCTTCTGAGATCCCAACTCTTCTCACTATTTCTTAGTTGTTGGAATTGACAGAAAACCTCATAAGCAGTTCCTTACTTCACCTCTGCCTTGCAGACTTCCAAGCGGTAAAACAACCCAGTGGTAGATGGAATTTGGTCCTTAAGAACAAAAAATGACATAGTTGAGTCTCTACATCTTGTGGTTCCTAATCTTTATACTATAATAGACAAAATACTAGTCAATAAGCCTTTTATTTTAAGAACTACCTTCCCTCAGTAACCTGATTTGTGCCACTGTTAGAACCTCTACTTGGAATATTATTGCTTTTAATTTTTGACTCATGTACTTTTAACTTGTTAGTTAAATTTGTGTCTTCTAGGCTGCAACAGTTCCATGATACATCTTCAAGGATATGAACATGTATGGCTAAGCACAACTGATAAGAGCACATCTAAATTCCAAAATCAATCTCCACAATAGTCTACATGTTTCCTATTGCCAAAGGGGCCCTTTAGAGTAGTGAGAGAAGATCTTCACCCTGAAACCTACAGTGTCCCTTTTCAGCAGGAAGTAGCTAAGAGAATGTGCTGTCCCCTTTTCCTTATGAATCAGGGTGAGGTCTCTCACCGGGAGGAGTGATAGGGAATGGCAAAGGATATACTGACAACGGAGATTAATCAGAACTGGCTTTGACAAGCACTGTGGCAATGGGACAATTAAAACAGACTATCAATGGGGGGGGGAAGAGGAACAAACTGCAGGGTGTGGGGGTAGAGAAAATAGTGCAACAATGAATGAATGGAAATCCAAAATCTCTGTAAATGTTCATTAAAATTAATAAAATTTAATAAAAGTTTTAAAAAAAGAAAATATGCAATCACTGTTCTTTTAAGTTCTGTGTCAGAAAGTTTCATCAGACTTTCTGGCTTCAGGAAATCCATTGACACTGTGTCATTTGGGGGGTGGGGGGGTGACATCTTGCTTTGGGCTTGTGTAGCCTGCTTCTTTCATGTGATTGCTGCAGTAGAGTTTTTCATGACTGAGGCACTAGCTGGTTCTTGATCTGAATTCACTGTTTCAGAAGAGGGTTGGACAGGCTCACGTGCACAGATACCTGTAGGGTAGATGCATGCATAGACGCATGTGGGGGGAGGGGAACACACATAGACACACATTGTGGGAGGGATGTGTGGGGAACTGGAACATAAAACCAGAAAGCCTTGGTTTTCCTCTTGCAAACTGGGTCTGCCACCCCAGTCAAGCTCCAGCTGTCCCACTCCCTCCTGTTTAAGGTGAAGTGGTCTTACATGGTCCGGCAATCAGCAGTGATTCCCTACCTGCACCCGCCCCAAGTACCTCACTCAAGTTTCTGCTATCCTGCTTGCTTCTGGTGGGTGGGCTGTGCCACAGCTCGCTGCTCCCTGTCAAGGCTCACTGCTCCCTGAGGCTCTCAAATTAATTGTTTTAATAACAATTCTCACTCAAATTCTAGCTGTCCTGCTCGCTCTCTGCATGTGTCATTCTGCATGCTGCCACTCTGTAATTTACTTTTTAAGTCTTCTAATCCACACCTTTGGTACCAGCAGTCGGGTAATAAGGAGACATATTGCACTGTGCAAGTCTGTTGTCAGGGATGTCTCTAAAATACAGAAGAGCTATGACATAACTTTGAGGAAAAGACATCCCTGGTTCAGACCATGGTCTTTTGTAGCACTATCTATGCATCTTAGAGCTAGAAAATTAATAAGGATGACAGAAGAAGAATTGAGGCCTTTGAGTTGTGATGTTGGACTCAAAGACATGGTAGTGTGTGTGGACAGCCAGAAGAATACATAGATATGTCTTAGAAAAAGCACAGCCAGAGTGCTCCTTGGAGGCAAGGATGAAGTTTCATCTCTCATACCTTGGGCATCTTGCTAGGAAGGGCTATTCCTTGGAAAGGGGCATCATGTTTGGAAAGATGGAGGGTCATGAGTGGAAGATCCCCAACAAAATGGATTGACAGAGTGACTGCAGCAATGGTCTCAAGTGTGTCAGAGACGATGAGGATAGCACAGGATAGGACAGGGTTCAGAATTGTTGCCCATAGGGTCACTATGAGTTGTACTTGACTTGAAGACACCAAACAACAGCAACAACAATGTGCTCTTGTCATTGTCACCTCATTATATTTGGATGCTTTAAAGTACTTTGTTTTGTCTACATTTGTTATAAGTATGCTTTGTAGTCATTGTTGCTAATGTTTTAACAGACAGTGATTTTGTTAAACTATCTGCTGTTTTAACTAAAATATTGTGGAAATTAGTATTTGTTAATCTATATCAAAGATGACAGCATAATTGATGCCTTTGAATTGTGGTACTGAAGAAGAGTATTGAACATACCATTGCCTGTCAAGAAAACTAAAAGGTCTGTCCTGGAGAGGGTGAACCAGGCTGCTCCTTGGAGGCTAGGAGTTTGAAATTCCATTGCATATACTTTTGGCATGTTTCCAGAAGGAACTAGTTTTTGGAAAAGGACATCATACTTGGTAAGGTGGAGGAAAAACACAAGAAAGAAAGACTCTGGACGAGATGTACAGCCTAAGTGGCAATGAGGTACGTCAGAGACAGTAACATTACAAGCTCAATATAAGGGAGGATTCAGAGCTATTGCGCACAAGGTCACTGAGTGACAAGCAATTGAACCATACATAAATAACAACAACAGCCTATCAGTAACTTTTTTTTTGAGGGAAAAGTTTACAAAGTAAAATGATTTTCATTTAACCATTCATCCACATTTTGTTCTACAGGATTAATTTCAGTTCTCACAATGTAACCAATGTTTTCTCACTTCTTCTCTGTAATTCTGATTTCTATTAACCCATATATGCCTTTCTGTCTTCACTTTCTTTAGTGACACTGGGCTGATCTTCCCCTTAGAGAATGAAACAGTACTTAAAGGAAAAGAAAGAGAAAATGAACTTTTGCTTAGCTGCTAATAAAGATTTTAAAAAACACTTTTTGTATTCTTTATTTCATGTGATTTAAGAAATAGCTTTGTTGGCATGGTTCATGGAGACTTATGCCATTACACTAAAAGCAATGTCTCTCTGCCAGTTCAAATTCCTCAGCAGCCCTATTGGTAGGGTGGGGGATGAACAATCTCCTCTCATGAGATTTGCAGCTGCATACACCCAATCAGTTATGAGTCAAATATGAGGCTTGGAGTTTTATTTTAAAAAATACTATACTAAAATAATTTAAAGTTATGTCCATCATGTGTTACTTTAAGATTAAAATAGATAATATTCTTTGGAATTCTATGTCATTTAATAAGAAAGTAAATTGATGTGGTCTGGTAAGAAGGGGGAGAAGTGACATAATGAGTTACCACACTGAGTAGCCCCAACCCAAGTGACACCATTGAAGCCAAGACACCTATTTCCAACATAGGGGACTCATAACATGCCCAGCCTCAGAATTAGTCCACATCACAGCCTTCCATTCACCAGAAACAGACATTGTTGTTAGATCTCATCAATTTCACTGCAAATCAAAACAGTCCTATGAATAACAGATCAGAACTTTACCTGGTCCTGCTTCGTCCTCTCATCTAAACCATGCTCAAACCTGTTGTCAGAATCGCTGTCTCCATCAATCTCATTGACAGCCTTCCTCTCTTTCTCTGATCCTCCACTTTTCCAAGCACAGTGTCTTTTCCCCAGGACTTGCACCTCCTGACAACATGCCCAGAGTTGTGTGAGATGAAGTCTTACCACCTTTGCCTCTAAGGAGCACTTGGGTTGCACTTCTTCCAAAACCAATTTGTTAATGGATATTGAATACTACTTAAATCTGTGTTGGATTCCTGTGGGGAGCTCGAGTGGTTTGTTCTGTTGGGAGCTGCACTGATAACCCATAGGTGACACCTCTTCTAGCTGTTTAAATCCACCAAAGGCTCCTGGGGAGAAACATGAACAATGTGATTTATAGCTTCATATAACCCCCAAGGAGGGTCATCTAGGAACGAGTACCATCTAACAGCAGTGAGTTATATTTTCACTAGCTGGGAATCACCAAGAAAGAGAGAAAAGAGAAGAGCAACCTGGACTAAGATCATGCGTTAATACTTCCCAATGAAGATTCCTTATCGAAGATAGGACAGGGTTCAGATTTGTTATGCACAGGGTTGCTTTGAGTAGTAATTAACTCGATGGCACCTAACAGTAACAACAACAAAGTTTCCCCAATATTTTCAAGTGATTCTAATTCTTTTTTTTTAAATAGAAGCATTATTTTTTAATTGCTTTATACTAGTTAAAGTGTGAAATACATTGGGTTTTGTTCATATATGTTACGTTTCACACATTCCTCTATTTACATTAAGTGATTCTAATTCTTGGCAACTGCATATGTTGCAAAGTAGAACAGTGCTCCTTTAAGATTTTATTTTACAGTGATGTTTATGGAATTAAATTGAAAGGACTTCCTTTCACAGTGACAGTAGGTGAGTTTGAAACAGGAATGGCTGACTGGCCACCTACCTGGGTCCATGGAACAATTATCTAGTTGTGACATTGGTATTATCACGGGTTACATCTGGACCACATCGGCCAGATTCCTCTTTAGATCAGAGTGGTCCAAACATCTGGTCCTTGGCAAGACACTGCGTGCTTACATCTTCCCTCCATCCAGATTCCTGTGGTGCATTTCCCATAACACAGGCAATTCTAGAAAACTACCTCTGCTTCAACAGGTCTCCACTTGAAATACTGGTCAGGTGACAAAAGAAATTGTAAGAATCCCATAATCTCACGTTTAGAGTAACTTTCCAGAACTGCCTCTCACTACTTCTTCCAAAGTTTCTAAAACAAATTATTTAAACTTACTGAGAACTTACTAGGTCACTGTTAAGAGATAATTTTTATGTCTTCACTCATTTGCATGTGAAATCAATGAGATTGTTCTATACTTTCCACACTCTGTTGGGTCACCCTTCTTTGCAATGGGAATAAATATAGATAGATCTCTTCCAGTCAGTTGGCCAAGTGGTTGTTCTCCAGTTTCTTGGCACAATTTGGTTAGCACATCCAGGGCAGCATCTGTTAGCTGAAATATCTCAATTGGTATACCATCTATTCCTGGGGCCTTATTTTTTGCCATTTCCTTCAAAGCAGCCTGAACTTCTTCTTTCATTACCATAGGTTCTTGCTCATATGTTGTTTCATGAAATTCTTCTGTGTCTGCAATTCCTTTCGATACAGTGACTCAGTATATTCTTTCCACCTTCTTTTACTACTTCCTGGATCATTTAATATTCTGCCTAAAACATCCTTGATTATAGCAACTCAAGGTTTGAATTTATTCTTCAGTTCCTTGAGCTTAAGAAATGCTGAGCGAGTTCAGCCCTTTTGATTTTCTGACTCCAACTCCTTGCACATTTCATTGCAATATTTTACTTTGTCATCCCGTGCTGCCTTTTAAAATCTTCTATTCAACTCTTTAGTATCTTGAATTCTTCCTTGTGATTTGGCTTCTCTGCGCTCCAGTGCAGTTTTCAGAGTCTCTTCTGACATCCATTTTGATCTTCTCTTCCTCTTCTGTCTTTGCAATGTCTGTTTGCACTCTTCCTGGATGACACCCTTGATATCCTCCCACAACTCGTCTGGTCTTCGCTCATTAGTATTCAAGGCCTCAAACCTGTTCCTAAGATGGTTCTGAAATTCAGGTGGGATAGACTCAAAGTCATATTTTGGTTGCCTTGGATTTGGTTTAATTTTCCTCAACCTCAGCTTGAACTTGCATATGAGTAGTTGGTGGTCTGTTTCACAATCAGCTCCTGGCCTAGTTTTCACAGCTGATATTGAGCTTCTCCAGTGGTTCTTTCCACAGATGTAATTGATCTGATTCCTATGCATACCATCAGGTGAAATCCATGTGTATAACCTGCGTATATTGTAGCTGATGTTAGATGGATCTTAGCTGAAAGCAGGGAATACCAGAAAAATGTATATCTGTGTTTCATTGATTATGCAAAGGCATTTGACTGTGTGGCATAACAAACTGTGGCTGACTCTGAGAAGAATGGAAATCCCAGAACACTTGATCATTCTAACGCGAAACCTATACTTAGACCAGGAGGCAGTCATCAGAACAGAGCAAGGGAACACTGCATGGTTCAAAATTGGGAAGGGCGTATGCCAGGTATGTGTCCTATTTCCATACCTTTTCAACCTGTATGCAGAACAGATTATCTGGGAGGCTGGGCTCTATGAAGAGAAATGTGGGGTCAAGATTGGTGGAAGATCTATCAACAATCTGCGTTATGCAGATGACACAACCCTGCTTGCTGAAACTGAGGAAGACCTGAAGCAGTTGGTGCAGAAGGTCAAGGACTGCAGCCTCCAATATGGATCGAGGCTCAGTGTCAAGAAGACAAAGAGTCTCACCACTGGACCAATTGGCAGCATCAGGATGGATGGTGAAGAGATTGAGAGTTAGTTTGCTTGGCTCCATAGTCAACACTCTTGGCACCAGTAGCCAGGAAATTAAAAGGTGTATTGCCATGGGAAAGTCTGCTGTTAGGGACCTCTCCAGAGTACTGAAGAGCAGTGGTGTCTCTCCGGAGACTAAGGTTCATCTGATACAGGTCATGGTCTTTGCAATCACTTGTTATGCATCAGTGAGTTGGACAATGACCAAGGAGGATAGAAGGAGAATTGATGCCTTTGCGCTGTGGTGCTGGAGAAGAACATTTAGAGTACCATGGACTGCTAGGAAAACAAAAAGATTCATCCTGGAAAGGATTAAATTGGTTGGCTCCTTGGAGGCAAGGATTCTGAGGCTTCGTCCAACATACTCTGGTATGTTGTAAGGAGAGACCGGTCCTTGGAGAAGGGCATCATGCTTGGTAGGGTGGAGGGACAGCACAGAAGGGGAAGGCCCTCTATGAGGTGGATTTATTCAGTGACTGGGGTAATTGGGATGGAAGTGTCGGAGACAGTGTGATTGGCACAGGACAGAGCAGAGTTTAGAGCTGTTGTACATAGGGTCATTATGAATCACAAGCGACTCGACGCCACATAACAACAAAAACAACCACCACCACCACCACTCATTTACACAGTATATTAACCTATTGCTTCATGAAATGGAAACCAAGATTCAGCTTCTTATTTCTTATTTTCTGCATCCACAGATGATGAGTCTGGGGCTTGACTTATTGTTCTAGCATCCAGAAGAGGTGGCTGATTCCCTCTGGGTAAGGCCCTGTGATTTTTCTCCATTCTCATGAATCATTCATAACTTTTCAATAAAAATGTCTGCTTAGTCAGAGGGAGCATAGTGACAAACCTCCATTGATTAGAGCTCTGATTAACAGAGAGCTCTACTCTGGGGTGTTTATCTTCAAATAAATGACATCTACAACTCAAGTCTTATTGGAAAGGTTGTCTAGTATGAGCAGGCATGGGGAGGCTAAGTGGTAGAGGCAGAATTGAAAGCAAGCACAAGCAGTTTCTGGATTTTTCAAATATAAATTTAAATATGTAATTGTGGCTGTGTGTCATCGAGTCAGAGCTGACTCATAGCTGACCCTTCAGCAGATTTTCACAGGCATACATAGCATGGGAGAATTTAGATATGAAGACAAACTCTTAAGGTGTTTGAAGATCAGAAAGCAGGAAAGAACATAAGAGGCAAGATAGCTTAAAATTGACTAGGTTTGAATTTGATGCATTGTTTTTCTCTAATGCCCTCAGGGATCTCTTTTAGCTTACAGGTAAGAAGATGGGCTGCCAACTCCAAAGGCATATGGTTCACAGCCACCAGCTGCTCCATGGGAGAAAGATGGGCAATCTCCTCCCATGCAATTGAAAACCCACTGGAGTGTCAGCTATGGCTTGCTTCTGACTTGATAGTAAACAACAACAGCAATGCCCTACACAACAGAATTCTCAACCTTGCACCAAGTTTTGATGAGCTCTGGTGGCACAATGCATTAAACACTGGGGCTACTAATGGAAAGGTTAGCTGTTCCAACCCACCAGCTGTTCATGAAAGAAAGATGTAGCAGACAGTTTCCACAGGGGTTTACAACATAGGAGACTCTAAGAGGCAGTTCTGCTCCGTCCTAAAGGACTACGTGAGTTGGGAATCTACTCAGTGACAGTGGGGAGAGACAGGGATACTGCCCTTCCTTCAGTTTACACCTTGCACCAAGTACCCACTGGAGGAAACCTGTCCTTAGCAGGTAGAAACCACAGTGGTGTTCTTTGTTCACTAGCCAACCTACTGACTCCAACTGGAGCTGATCTTGTGTGTCAGGTTACAAGTGCGATCCACAGGGTTTTCAATGGTTTGGGGGAAGGAGATCAATAGACCTTTTTTCAAAAGTGCTCCTGGATGCACTTGAACTTTCAAACTCTCTATTAGCAGTGGAGATTTATTAACTTTTTGCACACCATCCAGGGACTCCATTCTTCTCTCTTAACATAGAAATCATAGGTTCTGTCTTCATGCATGTGTTGCAGGCCTGGAGTTTACTGGCCCAAAGAGTCTCACATTGTGTTTCCCTGAGCCCTGGTTATGAGGGTAGGGACCTCTGCTTCACACAGGGGCCTGCATTTGACTGCCTTAATGCGATGGGGTTCCTTCCATGTTTTCAGCTGAGAAATGACTGAACCAAGGCTTGAAAAGCACAGCCTTCAGGTGTTGTCCAGCTTTGACATCTTTGAACTCTAAAATCCAAGTGCATCCTAACCATATTGATCTCTCAAACCCCTCATCCAGTGGGAGTTGCAGTTTAATACCACCCTGGCCCCTGAAGATGTTAGTAAGGTTTTGAGACATTCTGAAGCTCCATCTGACATATTTTGGACATGTTGCAAGAAGGGACCAGTCCTTGGAGAGGGACGTCATATTTGGGAAGATGGAGGGACAGCGCAAGAGAGGAAGACCCTGGATGAGATGGATTGACTCAGTGACTGGGGTAATGAGGGTTGGTGTGTCAGAGACAATAAAGTTGGCTCAGGATAGAACAGGGTGTAGGGCTGCTGTACACAGGGTCGCTATGAGCCACAGGCAACTTGACGGCACATAACAACAACAGTTGATATTTCAGCTACAGTGGTGCTAAGTCCATGAGAGAAATGCTGCCAGTACGAGCTCAGGAGAAAATATGGAATCTGCTCTTCCCTTTTTTTTTTTTTTTTTTTTTTCATTAAGTTTCTTTTCTTTCCATGGAACTATTTTACTACAGAGGAAATGAAGTCCATAAAATGATGCTACTCAGATTACTTCCTGTTCTCGGATTGGCTTAAGTGCGCCTCTCCTTCCTATCTCATCCCCTTTACTCTCAGTAATGCATGGAATGTGGGCAAAGGGCCCAGCTCACTCTTCCCTTTCTCACTTCCTGGAAACCTCCCCAATGCCCAAGGCACTACTCATCCATTTGTTAATCTTATTTCATCATTCCTTGTCCCTGATCCTGACTCACATGTCCCTAACTCTCCACCTCCAATGAAGTAGCATCACAAATACTTTTTAAAGGGCAGAAAGGACTGTCAGGGAATCAAGAGGCTGAGACAAACTTAGATGCTTGCAACGGTAACTCTGTCACTCACTCCCTAGTCCTCCAGCATGAAGGTCTGGGTAGTGTTTCTAAGCTTGTTCCTCTTCATAGCAGTTGTCTTCAGCCCTCAAGTGCTTACTCAAACCAGATAAGGTCCCACCAACCCCAAAGCCATGCATGCTAATGACTCCTACCTCTATTGGATCAATAGGGTTCTCAGAATCTCCATGTAAAGGCTGACATGGGAAAATGGGTCTCAAGGTGGACTGATAAATATCCACATCACAGCCATCAGTGGCAGGGCCAGGACTGGATCATCAAACCAGTAAGGTCACCCTGGGTTTTCTCCCCAACATCGGCTTTGTGAATGTACCTGCTCAAGATGTCATTTGTAGGAATAAGAATACAGTAGGAAGGTATCTTATCTTGCTCTTGCTCAGGTAGAAAGAGAGGCAGTGGAAAGCAAAAAACAAAAAAAAAAAGTTGAAATCTCAACTTCCAGAGAATTTAATTCTCTGGAAGTTGAAATTGGGTTGGGAGAAAAGGATACATTTCCAAAGAAATCTCACCATGTGACAGAGGCAGCCTCTTAAACCTCTGGATAGTAGATCTAACAGCTTATCTTACAAACTGTAGAGTCTTGGAGTTGACAGTCCTTCCTAGAGGTGCTATCAAGATGTGGAAAATTGACCATGCCTTCCCCAAAGCCAGCCTGTGACAATGGACCTGTTATACAGAGCAGGTAGCAGAGTTAGAGAGCTTTCCAGTCCTGGGTCTTGACCAAGGTGTCAGGTCTTAGAGGAAGAATGTTTTAGAAAGTTTGTCAAGTTTCTACCTTTCAGGTTGCCTTTGTCTTCTTCTGCTGCCCCTCTTTCCCTTAGAGTCACATTTAGAAATATGTTAACTGTCTATGTTTGCATTTTTCCCCAGTCATGGTTTCCATCCCATCAGCCTGCGGCCTGAAGCAGCTTGCTGATAGATCTCCATCCAAAGGCTGACGGGCTACACCTGGATCACCAGCATCTGGTGTTCTCGGGAAGATGTGATGTGAGCAGATCAGGGCTGGCTCCTTAGTCAAACGTCTGTCACATGGAATAGGGCAAGTTATACATTAACTAAGTCCAGACTCACATAGAACATCAAATGCCTTTTTAACGCAAAGGAAACTCAGAGGCCAGGGAGTGGGGGTGCTCTTCTATTTTGGGTGCCATTTCCAGGAACTGGATCAGATTGTTCCACTTCCCCAAACCAAGAACAAAAAAGGCTTCATGTGAAAAAGAGCAAGAACAGATTCTTTTCCTGAGTCCCATTCTTCCCATCCTTCCCTTAAAGGGAAGGATTTCAATTTCCTCACACAAGAAGCTAGAGATGGTCAGGTGTAGGGTCCAACGGGAAATTTTTCTGGAAGAATCCTTAAGATGCTCTAACTGTGCATGCTCTCTCTACCACAGTTTTAAGACTAAGCAAGGCAAGAACATTTGTGCTGACCCCAAGACAACGGGTTCAGAAATCCATGAAAGAAACACCTGGACCAAAATTCCTAAGACCTTGGACACCTTCCACTTGAACAGAGACAGTGGAACCTACAAATAATCCTATCTATTCTCCCCAACTTTTCCCCTCAAAACATCCAAATGTTCTGTTATTATAATAGCCAAAAAAGCATATTTATCTAATTAGCTGAACATAAATTTTTAAATATTTATTTCACAATTAAGTTCTTGTTGAAACTCATTACATCATAACCATTGGTGAAGTTTCAAAGCCTTGCTTGATTGCTTTGCTCTGTGAACCTCCATTTCAACCATGAGAAATGTGTACATTTTTCCTCCTCTCCTCCTTGCCCCAAAAGAATATTGTGAGGGTCCTTTTCATGGATAATTGGCATGAGGAAAACACAAACTTACAGTTTGAAAAGGCTTTACTCTTCTCAATCAAAAGCGCAATTGTCATGTCTCAATGACATGAATGTTATTGTCTGACTCTGAGATTTCCCAGAAGAATGCATTTTGTTTATGAAATTAGACAGTGTTCTTTTCTTTCTGGGAGGTCTGGTGGCGCAGTCCATAGTCAGTTGTGCTGCTGACCTAAAGGTGGCGCTTCTCAGGCGGTTTGAATCCACCAGAACCTCTGAGGACAAAACCCAGCCAATCTTCCCCTCTGAGATTTACAGCTTTGGAGACCCTCTGGAGGGGCATCAGTGAGTCCTTTCGGATTCGACAGCCGTGACTGACTATTGTTATTTCTTTCTTTTTCTTTAGGAAAGGATCTCTAATGGCATGCTCCCAAAAGAGTTTCATTTCTAACCCAAAGACCATCCTCTCTGGTGTTCTTGACTCCACAGCTGCTCTGAGGGCCAAAGATGGATAATCTCCTTTCATGTGATGTACAGTCTCAGAAATCCAATAAGAGTCAGCAATCAGATGTTTCTGATTTTATGTCATTGAATCTAAGAGATTTTTTCAAAAATATGTATTTTCTTCTTGGAGCAACATGAAGCTGAGAGGGTGAAAATGTCACAGGTCTGGGAGCATGAATTTAGTAAGTGGACTTAAGGCTCCGGTGAAGGGGCTTTGACTTGGCTGGTCTCTATGTAGATACAAGGGGGAAGCATCAGGTCAGATTAGGCAGCGTCAGGTCGGATTAGGCAGCGTCAGGTCAGATTAGGCAGTGCCACTTGTGGTGCTGTGGTCCTAGTTCCCAACATTAGCCCCGGTGACCCATGGACAAGCATCAGGCGCGCTACTATTCTTTTCCTCACCTCTATCCCCCTGCTTAATAAAAGCTTCTCTCCTGATTGGTTACAATTGTCCTCAGATGTTCTCTTTACCTCCATCATTCCTCATCTAATCTACCCTCAGCCTCATTAAAATCTTGTGAATTATGACCCTGAGGAAATACATACGGGAGATCAAGATCAAAGGCAAATCAATGTCTTTTGAGTGGTGATGTTGCTAAAGAGTATTGAACATACCATGATTGTCAAAAAAGAACAAATACATCTATTTTCGAAGAAGTTCAGATAGAGTTCTTAAAAACAGAGACATCTATGCCTATTGGGGCGGTACTCTATGAGCTCATGACTGGCTCACTGCCTTACAGCCACATTGGCAGCCGTGATCAGATTATCTTTATGGTTGGCTGTGGCTATCTGTCCCCGGACCTCAGCAAAATCTCCAGCAACTGCCCCAAGGCAATGCATCGCTTGCTGTCTGACTGCCTCAAGTCTCAGTAGGAGGAATGACCGATCCCTCTTCCCCTAGATCCTGGCCACAATTGAATTGCTGCAGCGGTCACTCCCCAAGATTGAATGGAGTGCCTCCGAGCCCTCTTTGCACCGCAGCCAGGCTGATGAGTTGCCTGCCTGCCTGCTCAGCGCAGTCCACCTTGTGCCGTAGCCCTTGGCCCAACTACCAGGGAGCCAATCTCAGCTTGCTACGCCAAGGAGCCCTACCCGCCAACCAATCAGTGTTCTGTCTCTGCTCTGGTAATTGACTCATGATCCCTCATCCCCTACTCAGGAAGTGGGGGTCCCCATATGCTTTACAAATTCTTCTGGACTTGAGGTATACTCAAAGACTGAGATTGCTGCCTCCTCCATCATTTGGGTTCCTCTTGGATTTGGAGATACTTCTAAACTTGGGGAGTTCCTTGCATCTCAAATGACTGGGATTTACAGCAGGGATTCCATTCAGAACCTGTCTAGAATTTGTACCTGGTTTGCCTGCCACTGGATTTGAGGGTCACGAGCACTCCATGTGGGTATGGAATACTCTGTGTCTCTTAATTCAAGATATCTCCCTTTCCTTCTCC
>NW_006399844.1:1986267-1991394 GCF_000299155.1 Elephantulus edwardii | reverse complement strand
GAAACAACACTACAAACCAGAAAGCAAAACAGAGATTGTGAGATTTTTGCCTCACACACTTTGGGCATATTGTCAGGAGAGTCCTTAATACCTTTGGGAAAAGATGGAGATCAGAGGAAGAGAAGCAGATCGTCAATGGGATGGATTGACAGGGTCATTGCTGCAATGGGTCGCCACAGGACTGGGCAGGGCTAAATATTCATTATTTAGGCAAGACTTAAGGGTCTCTGTGAGACAACTTGATAGCAACAAACAATAACGTATTTCATGGCTAAGAGTCTTTGGTGAAGAAGAGTTGTAAGCAGACAAGCTAAGAGTTGTCTTAAAGGACCAGGTGAATAAAGAAAAGATTAGTTCCTTCTGTTAACAGGCCCAAAGCATAGGAGACCAAGTTTAGCCATTCTTGTTTTTAAGGAGCATTTTGGCTGCCTTACTGTTTGTAAGATTCCCTTTCTCTCTGTTTTTCTCTTTCTGGCTGACATTAGTTCAGGATTGATAGGGTAGGCAAGAAGTAAAAATCTTCTCTAAATGGAATTTGAACAAGAATAGGATAAAAGTTTAGACATTTTAAAATGCTGAATTCGAACCATATTGCAAAGTATCTTGAGTGTCAGGATGAATGAGCTGAGTTCAAATTCTGAAAGTGTTGAACCAGCAGAAAAGGGAAGCGTCATGGGCAGAGGCTCTTGAGGAAGATGAATCTGATGGCCGAAGGCAACCCTGACCGTGCATGAGAGGGCTGAGGAGCAATGAGGGCTCTGCAATGAGCCAGGCAAGAAGTAACAGGTGGAGATGATACAGTGGGTCAGAAAAATGGGTAAATGGAGACTTAGTGAAAATATTTAGTTATGAGACCAGAGAGTGAGGAGGGCCTGTGACTCAGGTCTTAGAATAAGCTTCCCAAACATAATCCCTGTATTTCAAAGTATGGCCACTCTCACTCTCAGCCCCAAATTTCTTTCCTTCCATCACTTAGTTGTGTGAGCTCCATAAAACATTACTAAGACGTGCAATTCCCAGATATTCTCCAAACTGTCCCTGCTACAGTCTTTCTTACAGATGCTCTTAGGTGCTGTTGAGTCAGTTCGAATTCATGGCGATTCTTTATAAAGATGAAGCGTTGCCTGATCCTGTGCCACCATCACAGTTGTCTTGTTTGAACCCGTAGTAGGTTCAATCTATCTCATTAAAGGTCTTCCTCTCTCGCTAACCCTCTATTTTAACACACACGAAGTCCTTCTCTAGTGATAAGTTCCTTCTGTTAACAGGCCCAAAGCATATGAGACCAAGTTTAGGCATTCTCGTTTTTAAGGACAGTTTTGGCTGCCTTACTTCTTCTAAAACTAACTCTCTCTCTCTCTCTCTCACAGCCCCCCATTGCTGTTGAATCAGAATAGATTCATAGCTGACTCATCAGTGAGTTTCCAAGTCTGTAAATCATATGGGAAGAGATTGTTCACTTTTCTCCCTCAGAATTGCTGTCGAATTCAAACCACCAATGAAATGTGGCCTTTGGGTTAATGGTACAAGACAGATTTGTTCTTTAGGCAGTTCATGGTATTTATGGTATTTGATACTATTTGTCGACATTATAATTAAAAGGTGTACTTTTTTTGTGGTTTTGGCATTGAAATTTCTCGGCTGCTACTTCTAGGGGCATTGATCATGAATCCAAGCAAATGAAATGCTTGATAACTTCAATAGGACTCACTTAAGAAGACAGAGTAGCCTCCATGACAGAAATTCACTTCCTTTGCTTATGAACTTATGGTCTGGACTACAGTCTCCTCGTTCATCAACTCCTGGTTGTACTATCTGGTTTGTAGCGACTAAGAGTTGACTGGGAAGCCACTAAGGAGGAGAGAGAAACAGACAAAACAAGAAAGAGAGGTCAGAATTACCACTTCCCTGAGGAATGCAGCAGGCCAATCGACAAAGCAGCTGCACAGCTTGAGAAAGCTAAAGTTTCATTTTAACTTTTCACATTAATATTTCCCAATTCCAATTAAAATTAAAACCAAAGAAGGGAAATTGCAAAATCAATGTGGCAGGGTGACTTCAACCTCCTTTTAGACCAAGAAGGCGGGACTCAGTAACATCTGTTAATCTTGGAATTCGATCTCCCAGCACACCCTGCACCTCTGGTTCATGGCAGGATCCGCACACCTCATTCACTATTCCTGGAAGCCTTGTTGCATTTCCTACCTCAAATACAGTATTCCTGGATGCCCATCTCTACATGTCTTCATCAGGAGGCATGATCTGAGCACTACTGAGAAAAAGAGCATGTCCTTCTACGTTGGGAACCACCTAGACCCAGAAGAGCTGTAACACCAGAAACAGTGAGACATGGTAAAACCCAAAGCAGAGACTTAGCAGCAGCAGAGACAACAGAACCAGGAGACCATCAGGAGAGGGAGCAGCAGTCTTACTAGACAACAAGGGTAAGATAGCTGAGTGCTTCAGGCCAAGCCTTGCAGACCGAGTAAGGTGCCTCTGGACACTTATTGGGAAAACCAAAGTTGTCATAAGTCCTTGGAAAATGGCATTCTGCCAGGGAAAGTAGAGGGCCAGTGAAAGGGAGGGAGATCTTAAACCAACAAGATGTATTGACACAACTGCAACAATGAGCTTGAGCAAGGTAGAGATCATGATAATGTTGTTGCAAGATGGAGCAAGGTTTCTATCTGTTGTTCACAGTGCTGCTATTAGTTCTACTCAGCTCAATGGCACCTAACATAGCAAAGAACTCTGTAGCACTTATCTGAGCAGGGCAGAGGCTGCTGGACCAGCCCAAGATACTTTAAGGGGAAAGGATCTGAAAGAAGCCTACCTGTGGGCATGACTGAGAAGATGTTGAACTGAACAAAGAATTGTATCACAAGTTGTTCCTGAATCTGAATTGTGACCTGTTACTTCCCAATAAATCCCACAATCTTAAAATTAATGCTTAAGCACTGTCTGTGATTTCTGTATGGCCATTGCAATGAATTCTTGAGACCAACAGAGACGTGGAAGGATATTTAGGATCATATCGGTAAAATGTCTGGAGAGAGGAGCTATATTAGACATGCACTTCATAGGAATCAACCTTGTGCTAATGGTGATAGTGAGTCTCTCCACACTGTGAAGTTTGAGAAAGTCAGGCACCTATGTCATGCTTGTTTATATTCTTTCTAAATGTAGATAATTTCATTCCTTTAGAAACTGTCAATGATTTCGTATTACTTGGATCCACAATTAACATCCTTGGAACCAGTAGCCAGGAGATCAGGAGACATATTGGGAGATATCAGGAGACTTCTTTTGGGCAAGTCCACTGTCAGGGACTCTCAAAAATACTGAGGAGCAATGATGTAGTTTAAGGACTAAGATGTACCTGATTCAGTCCTTGGATCTTTTCAATCACTTGCTATGTATCTGAGAACTGGACAATGGCTAAGGATGACAGAAGAAAAATTGATGCCTTTGATTTGTGGTGTTGGAAAAGAGTATTGAATATCTCAGAGACTGTCAAAAGAATGCACAGGTATCTCTCATACTTTGGGCATGTTTCTAAGAGAGGATATTCCTTGGAAAGGGATATTATTCTTGCAAAGGTCAGTAAGAAAGAGGAGGACCCGCAACTAGATGGATTGACACAGTGACTGCAGGAATGGGCTCAAGTGTACCAGAGATGGTGAGAATGGCACAGGGTAGGACACAATGCGGATGTGTTATTCAAAAGGTCAAGTTATACTCAACAGCACCTAACAACAACAACAATGGGGGCGGGGCAGAGTTCCTACAAAGAGCAGGAAATCCTGGGAAAGTCCTTCAGGTGCCATATTCCTTGTTGAGAAAATGCCAAAGTCAACGCCCTAGAACATCAAAGTACAGACCTTAGAAACATTTGAGAAGGCATTCTCGGAAATATTCTAAGACTTTGAAATAGTTTAGCTGGGTGGAAGAAAGTGTATTGTTCTCTACAAAATTTAATGGGTGCTGCCTGAATTTTGAGGGCAGATTTTTGAAAAATTACAGCATTCTCATGGACCATAGAAGCAGAGAAAAACAAAGAAAAGCTGTCCTTCTTTGATTATTGTGCAATCAGAGCCACCTCAGAGTTTCATTTGGAAAAGTAATTGAGTTAAAAACCATCAAGCTAAAATTGAACTACTTAGGACCTGTAAGTTGCAGTAACAATTTCTTATTGATGATTCCTAGTGGAATGACTCAGACACTGAGGCTGCAGGCAAGAAACTGTAGGATGCACCTTTGAGAGAAGTCACCGAGACACCATGTATTAACTGGTAATTGCAGATATAGATTAATATCTTGCAGAGTACTGGACTAGGGAAGGAAAATGGAAGAAAATGTACAAGAGTAAATGAATGAAATCTCAACCTTTTCATAAACTTTTGTTAAAATGACAATAAATATAAATATATATATATATATTATATATATATATATAAATTATACTTTAAAAAAGAATGATGGTTTACATTTTTTTTTTCAGTTAGTTCATATGCACTGCACCAACTTAAAGTTTCTGCAGTGGACTTAAGTTAGCAATTACTATCTTAAATTTCAGCATCAAAATCAGTTGTTTCTTTTAACATAAAGATAATAAAAGTATAATTGGTTCAGAATTAAGGAGCATAATGACCAAGGGGTGGGGGAACCCCAAACTCATTGCTGCCATGTTGATTCTGTCTTATTCACTGGGTGACAGTGTGGGATTATGTTCCACTGGTTCACAATGGCTGGTTTTTCAGATGTAGAGCACCAGACCTTTTTCCAAGGTGCCTCTGGGTAGCCTAAAACCTTCACCCTTTGGATTAATAGTCAATTTCTTAATAATTTACACCAACCAAGAACTGAGTTTTATCAAATTTGATAGAACAAGTTGTCATAATTCATTTAAAAAAAGTATTAAGCACTGTTATGGTTGTTGTTGTTGTTATGTGCCGTCGAGTCCTTTGCGACTCATAGCGACCCTATGCACAACAGCCCTAAACCCTGCTCTATCCTGTGCCAATCGCGTTGCCTCTGACACACCCATCCTGATTACCCCAGTCACCGAATCAATCCATCTCATAGAGGGTCTTCCCCTCCTGCGCTGTCCCTCCACCCTCCCAAGCT
>NW_006399844.1:1967608-1982547 GCF_000299155.1 Elephantulus edwardii | reverse complement strand
TAGAGAGAATAGTGCAACAATGAATGAGTGGAAGCCCAAAATCTCTGTAAATGTTTATGAAAATTAATAAAATATAATTATAGAAAAAAAAGGCCATTGTACATAGAGTCGCTATGAGTCACAACCGACTCAACAGCACATAACAACAACAACATATTATTTTCTAGGCTACAATCTTTATGGAAGCAAATCACCAGATCTTTTCCATTGGGTGTGAGCAAGCTGCCTATCTTGTGGTTGGTAGCCTAGTACATAGGTAGTGGTTGTGTGTCATCACATAGTTGATGCCCCAGTGGGTTTTTAGAAGCTGTAAATCACAAGAGAGACCACTCATCTTTCTCTCGTGGAGCATCTGGTGGTTTGAACTATCTACCTAAGGACATATGCTGCTGTAGGGTACTTTCAAGTCTGAACCTACTAATAGCTGTTGCTCCAGAAGTTTTTGAAGGTAGTATATTGCACGTGAGGAGATGGCCCATCTTTCTCCCCTAGATTAGCTGGTGAGTTCATATCACATACGCTTGGACTAGCAATATGATTCCTTATCTTTAAGCCACCAGAGCTCCCTAAGGACAGATATTAGATTATTTTCTATGTGTCATGTGGGATATTTAATAGCATACCAGCTCTTTTATAGCATTAAAAAGGTACTAACTTAGAAGCTCTTTGATTTCATAAGCTTAATTGCAATCTTAATAATGACATGAAAACATCACATTAAGGGCCAATTACCACCTATGTCCATTAAACGATTTATGACCATGCCTCACTTTATTGAGTTAGTGTGAACAGCCCAATGCAGTAGTCATTAGTTTTTTTCTTGACATTGAGATAAAAGCCAGTTGCTGGGCCTTTTTGGATGATGATAACTGAACTGAATGTTTGATTTAGAATGTTAAGGAACAGACAAAATATTATGAACCGTTTGCACACACCACTCTGGCTCAAGTTAAATAGAACAAGTTTGGAATTAAATGAGTGAACAGCTCTGAATTTAAAATATGAGATCAAGTCTAATCTAGCAATGGCACAAACTACAGTCATCTCGTTATGATATTTAAGTCACTAAACATTAGTGGGATAGCACTGGTCTGTCCGTTTGCTGTACAGAAATAACTCGTAGTTGCTGTGATACTGAACACTGTGACACTGATGTGTCAAATGCAATAATGGTTACCCATGGTGGACAGTGTTTGGTGGAACTGCCCAGTTATAACAAGCTTGGAAGCAGGAGTGGCATCCACTTCCGAAATAGCTTGCCTCTGGAAACCCTAGGAACTTGGAGAAAAGATGAAAGTTCTATAAGTGTTCAGGTCTTTCATTCATAGGGTCCCCATGAGTCATCTAAGACTCCACGGAACTTAACAACAAACTGAAGAGGATGATATGGAGGGTGTGGGAGTGATTAGAGAAAAACTCTGATCATTCTAGTTCTACTCCACAGGAATGTATCTTGGAAGAAGTGCTGTCAGAATACTCCTTAGATGTAAGAATGAGAAATTCATTTATTTAATTTAGACATGTTATCAGGAAGAGTCAATTCCTGGAGAAAGTTATCGTTCTTGGCAAAGTATAGGGTCGGTGAAAAAGAGAATGATTTCCAAAAAGATGGACTGGCAATCTGCTCAAGAAGAGCTGTGGTTGTGAAGAAGTCACGAGATGAGGCAGTGTCTCATTTGGTTGTGCACGGAGACCCCGAGAGTCCGGACTGTCTTGATGGCACCTAACCGCATGTCCTTATTGCACTGGTGCTCTAAAGACTGCACTCCTGAGCCTTCTGGGAGACAGATAGCGTGCACAATTCAATTTTTCATTAATGAGATTCAGAAGTGGCTTGTGCTGCTCCAGGGAGACGTATTTAAGAGCTGGTCTGAGGATCTCCATGCCTTTCTTTTCTACCTTGGTGGCAAGAATGTTTCCGGTGATAAAGACCCTCAGAGCCTCAGGAGAGAGCAGAAAGAACCTACCACTTTTCAATGAGTGAGTAACTACTGGGAGCTGGAGAGGAGGTAACTCATATCAAGATGGGCCACACTAGTCCATCCAGGATGCCTGCAACTACTGGGTACTGGAAAGTGCCTGACTGGCCATATAGAGGCCTGGATGTCGTGTTTTGTGATATTAAAATAGGGAGACTACAATATTAGCTGCCAAGTAGACCCTGACTCATGGAGCATTCAGGGAGCAGAGTTGAACTGTGCTCTGTAGGGTTCCTACTGAATGATGTTTCAGAAGTAGATCACTTGACCTTTGATCCTGGGTGGACTTGACTCCAACCTTTTCTTAGCTGTCCACCACGTAAATCATTTGCACCACCCAGGCACTCCCAGCCTACCTCACTTCTTTACCTTATTCCTCAGTTGCTCTATCAGTAAAGTGGAGATGATAATGTGAACATTTAAGAAGTAAAGGGATTAAATTCAAACTCCTTTTCTCCTCTTGTTCTTGAAATCAAGTCTCTTGGACTACATCACCTTGGCCCCCAGTAGGGACAGAACAAATAAAAAAAGTGTCTGGGTCCATTAGGAGAGACTCAAAGAAGGAAACAGCCATGACCCCAGAATAATGACAAACATCGTACAAACAGCAAGCAGTGCAGGCCAGGAGACTCCCACCCACATCCCCAAAGCTCCAAGGGCAGGTGACTAGGTCTCTACATAGGATATGTCTTGGAAAGGATGCAGTCAGAGTGCTCTTTGGAGGCAAGAATTATGAGGCTTTGCCTCACATACTTTGGACATGTTGCTAGGAGGGGCTATTCCTTGGTGAGGGGCATGATGCTGAGAAGGGTTGAGGGTCAGCGAAGCAGAGGAAGACCTTCAATCAGGTGGACTGGCACAGTAACAGCTGCAATAGGTTCTTGTGTGTCAGGAAATGTGAGGATGGTGCAGGTTAGAATAGGGCCAGATCTTTTGTTCATAGGGTGATGAGTTGTACTCAATTTGATGGCACCTAACAACAACGTAGTAACACAGATATGTTCTTATATGTAGCTCACTATCCCTGCCTATTTCTGCCCCTCACATTCATCCCTTATCTTTAGTATCACCGTGGAGTTCATCCTAGACTTCCAGTCGGTTCCTTGAGGCTTACAAGGAGTCATAAAAGATAAGAATAACATCACTGTAGGAGTTATTGAGTCTCAGTAAGTTTTCTGTGCCAAGCAAATACTAGGCATTGAATAAAGAATGGTGATTCTAGAACTTGGTAAGGAGGATGACTACATGCTCCCAAGCCAAAATAGTGTCTACTCATACTCTGTTTAGGAGCTCTGGTGGTTTAGTGGGTAAAGAGTTGCACTGACAACCCAAAGGCAGGTTGTTCAAGTCCACCAGCTAGTCATGGGGGTGGGGGGTGGGGAAATGGATAATATCCTCCCTTAATTTTTATAACCTCTAAAAAGCAGCCAGAAGGTCAGCTCTGGATCTGTTCTGATTGACTGAACATACCGACAAAGACATACTTCATTTATTAAGAAACACCAATTAATCCTCTTTGAAACCATTTCTATTCCAGGTGGGTCCAAAATCTTTGCCCCTGCCAAATGAGATTAGAGACACAAAGTATTGGAGATTCTAGAACCTTCATTGGAGTGAAAATCATATTAGGCTAGATAAGGAGGTCTAATGCATCATTAGGTGTTGTGACTTCATCGCTGAGTTCTGGTTTGGGTTCTTTACTAAATTGTCAAAGTGAATTTAGGGAATCCATTTTCACAGGTTGCCCATCAATTTTCCTATCTGTAAATTAGGCATCTAAACTAGATTAAATATTCCCACTTGGAGGAAATATAACCAGGATGCCTCTGAAAGACAAGAATGGTAAAACTTCATCTCACATGCTTTGGGCATGTTGTCAGGAGGCCCCAGTCCTTACAGAAGGACTGCCTCGTAGGTAAGTTGGAGGGGCAGAGAAAGGTAGGAAGACTCCCAACAGGAAGGCTCGACACAGTGACTGCACCAGTGTGCTTGGGCACGACAGATGAGAGGATGGAGTAGGATAGGGTAAGATTTCAATCTGTTATTCATAGGTTTGTTGAGTCATAGTGGACTTGACAGCTTATAATAACAACAATGATTCCTAAATCAATTGTAAAAAAATCACCCACAACTTCGAACACACTGAGATTCTGTGGTGTCCTTTCTAAAGATTCTACATCAGTATAATGGCATCTCTTCTATATTATTACCAATTTCCCAAGGAATCCTGATGTTACATCCATATCTGGGTACGTGTAGCTTCCAGATGGCTGTTTTCCTCTAACCAGGGACTGTAACGGCTGTTATGTATCAGAGAATTAGCTCCTGTTGATAACAGTCCTATTGACGGTACAGTAAAATCTTGTCAAGTTGTATGCCGTCCTCACAATTGCTGCTATATTCGAGCCCGTGGGCACAGGTGGCACAAAGTTGTAGCCACTGTGTCAGCCCACCTCTGTAAGGGTCTTCCTCTTTTCTATTGACCCCTTTCTTCACCAAACATATCATAGCTGTACAATCTATGAGAAATAATTTCATTGCTCTTTTTCTCTTTTATTAAAAAAAAGTGTACGGATGTAATGCAAGCGTCTTTTCCAATTAGTTCTACAATTTTGTGACCTTAGAGAACATTTAGGAGGGAGCAAAAAAAAAAAAATAATGAAAGCCAAAATGCTAATTCCCAGGATGCCAGCCCATCCAGTCACATTCCTAAAGAGTTACTTAAGAATCTAGATTTGCTCCCAGTCATGACACTTATTTTCTACCCTGAAGTCACAGCTAGTTGTTTCTGACCTCAGTTTCTCCTTCACTAGCCACTGGGCTGTATATAGCAAGGTTGTCAAATCTGTTCAGGAATAGAAAAAAGAAAAGACAAGGTGTCCTCAATACAACCACAAAGCTGGACAGAATAAGTGCAGAATTTGCAAAGTCTAAGGTTTCATTTTAACTTTGACATCGAGACTTCTTAGAATCTGTCTAAAAACAAAACAAGATATGGGAATTACATAAGCCAAGTGACCTGTCAACTTCTCTGAACTTCTGCAGAACTAGATGTTTGTCAACACCAGACAGAATGCGTCTCTCATTTCTTGAGAGGCCCCAGAACATTCCACACTTTTAGCTTATTGGCAGAGTGCCAGGGTTTCCCTTGTCCACTCTTGGGGAAAAATTTTTTCTTCCTTCATCAACAACAGAGATTCCCAAAGTTTCATCCCTATCCCTACCTCATGTTTATCCTTGGACACAATTTTCAGGATAATTTCTTACAAGATGTCAAAAGCTACACTTTCGTAGTCTTTTCCTAATATCTCTGGTCACGACGCTCACCTTATTTAAATATTAACGACAGCTAGTTAAGTGGTAAGACCTGTACGGCCAATCCAAAGGCAGGTGGTTTGAATCCAACAACTGCTCTGAGGGAGAAAAATGGACAATCATTTTTTGTGTGCAATTTACTGCCTCTGAAAACCTGCTAGAGGGTTAGCTATGAGTCAGTTCCACATAACAACAACATTGAAAACAGATTTCACTGTCAGATCACATACTGTACATGATAAGCCCCATAGACATTAAAGCATAGGTAAAATAAAAACATAGAAAATGGAAAGAAAAATTTAAATAACTTGTCCTTTATCTGGTACAGAGAACTGGTGTTCTCAGTTCAAATCCAGACTTGCAGTAATTCTACCATTCTGTCTTTCAGGGGTGACATAGAAGGACAATTATTTTCCCATTGTATAGTATCTCACCTTTTTTGGTTTCTCCTCAGAGCTTTGTGAATAACTGTAGAGGAATTGGATCGTCAGATAACAGAAGAGCTTGATGAGAGTTCTTAAGTGCAGTTACATTGACCTCTGGTACATAGTAACCTTATGCACAATGCTGTCTAGTCCTGCACCATTTTCTACGTCCATGATCTACTGTGGTTCAGACTCCTGTGATCCATAGGGTTTATGTGGCCAATTTTCAAAAGTATACCACTAGACCTTTCTTCCTAGTCTACGTTAGTCTGGAAGCTCTGCTAAGATGTGTTCTGTATCATAGCAATATACAAGCTTCCACTGCCAGGCAGATGGTGACTGAATGTGAGATTCATTGCTGGCAGGAACAGAACCCGAAACTCTCACATGGAAGGTGAGAGGGCTACCACTGAACCACCAAGACCACAGAGGACTACTCAGGTTTTACTTAATCCAGGAATAATAACTAAATTCATAGGGGCTACCACATCCTTTCATCATCAGATGCATGGAAGAAATTACTAATCAATTGGGTCATTATCTTCAATAATCGAAGATAAAACCTTGCTATGTGTTTTCAAATCTTTCTGGTCATCCACCACCAATCAATAAATTTGATATGTAATTAAAAACATCCTTGAATTTGTCAAAACCCCACACTTCCCATCTGAGGAGGGTGATTTTCAGAACCTACCAGACTTGCTGATGGCTGCATAGCTAATTATTGTCTAACTCAGGACTAGGATTGAGTTACTTGACACATGATTACTAATTCTTGTTGTTGTCTACTGCTGTTTCTTACGGATGCATGTTCTAAACAAAGCTGGCCCTGATGGGAAATGAACCAAGTTCTGAGAGCATTCTGTGGGACAAGAGCTTTGTTTCTAAACGGAAAAATATACACACTTGATCCCTAAGTCAACACAGGAATCAGTGCCACATGATGCAACTGCAGGGGACTGTCCCCACAGTGAGTCTGAAGCGCTGCCTGAAAGGGCCCAGGTTCCGCTCGCTGGACAACAGCCTGCTGACACTGACGGGTTTCAAGTTCTGCAAATTCTCTGTGGTCAAGGGTTGGCAAAGTGTTTGCAACAAATAGGGTAAACGCACAAATAAATTCATAAGACTTGAACAAAAAAACCCAAACATCAAACTAAACTTAAACTCTGTTAGAAAACAATATGAAAAACAAAAAGACATCTGATGTAGGAATATGAAAATATTAATCATCATCTAACATATTTACAATTAAATTAGAGGGAAAGCAAATTAACGTTGTATTTATTTACATAATTATGTTGAGGTCTGTACACTGTTGTTGAGTACCACTGAGTTGGAACCGATCCACAGCTGACCCTTTGGCAGGTTTTCAGAGACATTAAATCACACGAGAGGAGATTGTCCATCCCTCTCCTGCGAAGCAGCTGGTGGATTTCAATTGGGATCTTAATGATTTCGCAGAAAGCGGTAGCGTACAGGTCTATGAACTTTGGGTATGTAGACAGTCATTTAACAATACTGTGCTCAAGATCAAGACCCATCTCAGCTCCCAAAAGATTTTCTTTTTTTTCTTTTCGTTTTTTTTTCCAAAAGATTTTCATGACACATCCACACCCTCCCAGGAAACCAGTGTTCTGGCTTCTGTGGTCATTATCCCTTTTATGATGAATTTCCCTTGTAACAATAGAGCTACTGTCTTCCGAACAAATTGTCATTTCTTCTTAAGAGCAGTATTCAACTCATTGCTGTGAGTCAGAACTAATGCAGACCCTTCATTGACTTTCAAGGGCTGTACATTGTATGGGAGGAGACTGCCCATCTCTCTCCTTTGGAATTAATGGTGGATAACAGTGATAGATGCACAAGTTTTGGTTTAACAGCACAATTCCCTGTGGACTCTGCCATCAGAACTCCCAGTCAAAGCCAAAGTCATTGCTGTAGAGTCAGCCTTCTCTAGGCTACAATCCTCGCCAGAACTGATTGCCAGGTATTACTTTTCTCCAAACAGTCACTGAGTAGGTTTGAAACATCCAACTTCTGCAGGATCAGCTGGACACTTAACCTGTTGTGCCACCAGGGATCAGCACCTATTAGAGTTAATGATTTAAAAAAAAAGAAAACACCAAAAAAAAACCCTGATAATGTCAATTTCTGGAGAGGATGTAGACCATCAAGGACTTTCTTTCATTGTTGGAATGAAACGATCATGAACTATGCCAGAGTTCAACAATCTCCTGCAAAGTTTAAGGTAGCATATGATCCAGCAATCATTATCCTGAGTGTTTTTTCTCCTGATTTGAAAATATATATCACCCAAAAGCCAGTACACAAATGTTTACAGCACCTTTGCTCATAATTATCAAAAATACCTCTGAATAATCAAGATATCTTTCAGCAAGTGAGTGGATAAGCAAACTGTGACACATATATACAATGGACCATCGTGGTGTGGTAAAAAGATATATATGTCATTGACTATAAAAAGACTTGAAGAACTCTTACAAAATGAAATATGCTTGTCTGAGAAATTTATAAGCTATATGAGTTAACGGTAATCTGTTATTGTTATGTGCCATCAAGTCACCTATGATTCATAGCGACCCTATGAACAATGGCTCTGAACCTTGCCCATCCAGTGCTATCCTCACTGCCTCTGACTCATTTTAGCCCATTGTTATAGTAATTATCAATCCAATTAGTTGAGGATCTTCCTCTCTTAAACTGCTCTTTGTCCTTCCAAGTGTGATATCTTTCTCTAATGACTGGGCCTTCCTTACAACATGCCCAAAGTATGTGAGATGGGGTTTCACTATCCTTGCCTCCATGTAGCACTCTAGTTTCACTTTCTCCAGGACAGACATGTTTGTGTTCCAGACAGTCCTTGGAATATTCAATACTCTTCTCTAATATCTTAACTCAAAGGCATTGATTCTTCTTCTGAAAAAGTACAACTTCCTTTTACCTTTGAGTATAGATCTTTATTCATATCCTCATCCTGTTAGAACAGGGTAGAATTACCTCAGAGTATCTAAGGCTGCTCATCTTTCTAGAAATTAACTACTACAACTTTCTCCTGAAGAGTAGCTGGTTGAGTTCAAACTACCTACCTTTTGTTTGGAAGCCAAGTACTTTAACTACTCCACCACCAGGGTTTCTTGACAAAACTACAGAAACAGTGAAAAAGTATAAGAGGTTGATTGAGGGTGGGGAGCAGGGTAAACAGCTTCAGGAAGGTGGTTGTTTCAGAAGAAAGTACACGATCTGCGTTATACAGGTGACACAACCTTCAAATCATTGAAAACGTTAATCATTTCTCCATTTATCATGTTTTCCTATTGGTTCAGTTGCTGTTGTTATTGTGTGCTGTCAGGTCAGAACCGACCTCTAGCTGACCTTCTAGCAGGTTTTCAGAGGCAGTAACCAACATGGGAAGAGACTGATCATCCTCCCACGGAACAGCTGGTGGATCCGAACTGCTTTCCTCAGGGATTGCAACACAGCTTCTTACCACTAGGCCATCAGTAGTAAGGATTTTGGGGCTTTTTTATGTTGAGGTGGAATCTATCTTACATCTGTAGAAGCTGTGTAGTCTTTTGGTTATCTGCTTCAAATCTTTATTTTCTGCAAGCAAGGTTGTGTCATCACAAAACACAAGATACAATTGGTTGAGTCTACCTTCAATCCTGATACCCATTCGTCTTCATATAGTGGAGCTTCTCAAATGATTTGCTCAACATTCACATTGACAAGTTCCAGCAAAAGAATATAACCTTGACACATCTTGCTTGATCTTAAACCATATAGTGTTCCCTTGTTCTTTTCAGACAAGTGCTTCTTGGTCTAGGTATAGGTTTCACATAAGTAAAATTAAGTGTTCTGGGATTCCCAGTCTTCTCAGTGTAAGTCATTATTTGTTATGAGTCACTTAGTCAAATGTCTTTGCATAATCAATAAAACACAAAGGAACATCATTATGTTATTCTCTCCTTTCAGCCAAGATCCATCTGGTATCAGGAATGATATAACTTGTTCCAAGGCCTCATCTGAATCTAGTTTTAATTTCTGGCAGTTCCTTGTCAACTTACTTTTCCAATAATTTTTTAAGAACCTTCAGAAAATTATAATCATCATAATAATAATCTTTAGCAAGATTTCACTTACATGTAGTATTAATTATATTGTTTGATCATTTCCACATTTTGTTAGGTCACCTTTATGGGGAATGGGAACAAATATGATCTCTTCTGGTCAAATAACCAGGTATCTGTCTTCCAAACTTCTAGGCATGGGTTGGTGAGCACATACAGGGCTGCATCTATTTGTTGAAGCATGCCAGTTGGTATCCATCCCTTCCTGGGGTCTTAACTTTTTGTCGATGCCTTTAGGTTCATATCGGCAGTGAGAAGTCATGGTGATGGCATATCTTGAATTCTTTTGTTAGGTGCTGTTGAGTCGAGTATAATGCCTAGTTACCCTATAAACAATAGATCTGAATCCTGTTCTATCCTGGGCCATCTTCACAATCTCTGATGTACTGGAACCCTTTCCTGCAGTCACAGTGGCAACACAGTAACCTGGTTGAGGGTTTTCCTCTCATTAATTGATCCTCCACCTTTCCAAGCATCTTGAATAGTGAAAGAATTTGTCAGAATTGAGAAGGTCAGTGGTTCAAAAGCCTCGTCCTCCTTCACTATATCAAAAACAGAGAGCTCTGAGGCTTTGTTTCAGGTAGGCTCACCTTGACTTGTACAAAAATATTAGCCCTCCCCATATGATTTGTGCAATTGTGGAGTGATGTTTCATTGTGCTGCTGGCCAAAAGTATTGAATAACCCATAGATTGTGAAAAGAACAAACAAATCTTCCTTGAAAGAAGTGAACCAGGTACTCCTTAAAGACAAGGACAGTGAAGTTTCATGTCGTTTACTTTGGGTAAATGTGTTCAGGAGATGCCAGTCCTTAGAAAAAGACATTGTGCTTGGAACAGTAGATGGTCAATTAAAGAGGGGAAGACCTTCAACGAGGTGGATCATGACAGCAACAGTGGGCTTGACGATGGTGGCAACCGTGAGGATGGTCCAGGATAGCACAAGGCTTGGATCTGCTCTTCATATGGTTGCTATTAGTCAGCAGCATCTAACAACAACAACATACAACTTCATTTGTAAGAAACTCTGACTACATGTAATGCTAAGAACACCGTGAGTCCAGGAAATGCTGACCAGTTCTGGTCACCCATATCCCTAAATAAGCTCCCAGAACATTCAGACTTGACAATTTGCTATCTCGCTATTCAGCCAAGGAGCTACCTGTGGTTTAGAGATGCAATGACATGAGTTTGAGAACAAGCCCAAGCAAAGACCAAGAGCCCCACCCTTGACCTCTTGTCTTGGTTCATGGGGAATCACAGATCCTTGCTTCTCTTCACTCTAGTATAACTCTTCTTTTCCTATGGAACATTTTCCATTTCAAATAAATCAGACCCTCCAATAATCCAATAATAGTGGAATGAGATCACTTCCTACATTTAGCTAGACATAGCCAACTCTCCTCCCTTCCCTGCTCCACACAGCATCTGGAAAACACCGTAAGTTCTTACTTCATCCTTCCCAGACCATGTCACTGCCAAAGCCTCAGGTTTCTATAAAAGAAAGAGATCCACAAAAGATCTGTCCACAAGGCTGAGACCAACCCAGCTGCTGCCAAATCTCACTCTGAAGTTTGCCTTCTCACCCTCCAGTATGAAGATCTTTACAGTGATTCTGTCCCTGCTGCTCCTAATCATCGCCTGTAGCTTCCAGGTGCTGCTGGCTCAGCCAGGTAAAATCTTTGCCTAAGTGAGACTTAATGTTTTAGCTCCTGCATAACTAATACCCAGCATAAGTCAACCAATGCTGGTGGCAAAGCTCGAATTTTAAAGTGGGGAAAATGAGACCCAGAGAGGAATTAAGATGGATAGCAATGTCACAGCTACCCAGTTAGCCAGAGGCAGCTAGATGTCAGCCACTGTGTGTCATCTCCAAGAGCTAACTCGGCACTAGCTTTGAGAAGAGACACTCAGTGCAGAGAGCCTCTCATGTTTTTGAAGGACATCTCAGGCAATCTACAGCAAAGATTCAAATATTGGATCATGTCCAATGAGTGTCTGGAAATGGCAGTTGTATAAGAGGAACAAAGGCCCAGAGGGATCTAAGCATATGACATAGGTTGACTTGAAAGCCCAGGACGGGAGGGGGGGAAGGAAATGGCAGTGAAGTAAGTTCCTTGAATTTACTTTCCTAGTGTCAGAAAATTTGAGTTAGTGGACACTGTTGTTAGTTGCCATCTCGTTAATTTCGACTCATGGTGAAGTCCTGTTTGCAAAACAGAATTGCTTCATTGAAGTTTTTAAGATCATAATCTTCTACTTGACTCTCCCAATGATGCTGCATGGGCTTGCCTATTGGGATCTTTCACACCAAGTCAACAAGGCTGGCTGCCATGTTTTAATGGGGCAAATTGATTCAGAGGTAACATTTCCTTTCTAGAGTGTGAATTAAGGCCCTGAACCAGGTACAATCTCATTTTTGTTTTTTGCTTTGTTTTCTCCTACAGTCTCCTTACCAAGCTGTATTTTTTTACCTTGTACTAACTGTCTCCTTCATTGCATTTTCTAGCTGCAGTTTCTGTTCCGAGCACTTGCTGCGTTAGAATGCTCAACAGGAAGATCTCTGTGAAGAAGTTGGTGAGCTACACAAAAATCACAAACAAACAATGTCTCCGGGAAGCTGTGATGTAAGTAGTCTAAGCCAAATTTCCTCAGACAGGAGTTCTGTTTCAGAAAGGGGAAAGGAGAGGGGAAGGAAGTGAGGGTTCATGTCTAAAGGAGTCCAATAAATAAGCCATCTAACTCAAAGGGCCTTTTTAAGTCTGTGGAGACATTGAACTCATGGCGGGGCTGGGGAAGTCCATTCTCCCTCTAGACAACTCCTTGGGAAACTTGGTCAGATGGTCCCCATCCTCCAGCTAAAAGCAGGAAGGGCTTTACCTGAAATGCCAGGAGCAGAGCTCCTGATGGGAGGTCATTCTCTTCTCTTGTGCCCAAGTCAGTTTCCTCATTCAGGGAAGAGGAACAGAGTAGGTAGGTGTGAGTAGATAGAGAGTTCTCAGGCCAAAGTTCTAGACAGAACCCTCAAAACACTCTGCCCAACTGTGCACTCTCTCCCCTACAGATTTAAAATGAAACAGGGCAAAGAGATCTGTACGGACCCCAACAAGAAGTGGGTACAGAATTCCATGAAGCATCTGGATCAAAAGTCCCAAACCTCAAAGCTTTCAACGGTCACACCTGCACTAAAAGACCGAGTCTGAGTATAACACTATTTCATTTCCCCCTAACTGTCCCCAGATTTGGAAGAATGTTATTTTCTTTTAATGTCCAGAAGGAGGTGTTTCTGTCCAATAATTTAAGGCAATTGATATTTAATTATATTCAAGTTGCTTACGTTCTGACTTTATTTTCCATAAGTTCTGATGTGTTGCTAAATTTGAAGCCCTGGGCCACATGTTTTCTTTTCTATAAGCTCAAGTGAACATGGCAGTATGTCATTGTCCTATCCTCTGCCTGCCTGTAGGGTTATGTAGGTCCTTCCATGGACCATCTATGTAAAAGACAATGTTCCTGTGTGTTAAAGGTCTATTTTGCTGCTAAAATTGTTATTATGTGACAACAGCATTGTGAAAGAAGAAATACACATATGTATTATTTGAAACTTCTTATTCGTATTTTTTTTTTTTGTGGAGGAACAACATTTAACTGGAAGAAAGAAATTGGCAGCCATGGATGACAGTGCCGAGTCTATGTCATAACAGGAAGAATAGCTAGATGGTCGGTGGGAGCGTAACTCAGTGATTTAGTTCTAAGGTATTCTCTGCCAAGGCAAAGATACGTGGTTTGAACCCACCAGCTGTTCTACAAGAGAAGGATGGTCAATCTTCTCCTGTGTAATTTACATACTGTCTCTGAAAACCTGGGGGAAGAGTCAGCTAAGGGTTGGTTCTAAGTTGACCATACACACAAACACAAAAACAACAATGCATCAATGAATAGATATACTAAAGAAAGCTAAGGGTCTTGAATTAGAGAAGATTCCATATAAAAAATGTGAAGAATGAAAGACTAAAAGAAACTGTTGTGTTGGACTGGACTAGGAGGTATTAGTATGATTTCCTGGCTTAAAGATAGATGAAGTAAAATGGAAACACACACACACACACACACACACACACACGCACTTAGGTCCTGTCAATTAAAAGCCTAGTAACAAAGACACACTAGTGCTAATGTGCCACAAGAGTACGCAGACACACAAAAAAAATGATGGACACAAGTGTCAAATCTGGGGGTGGATAATTTAGTCATCAAAATAGGTGGTTTCCCCCAAAAAAAAGTTTGCAGTGTATTTTAGCTTTTTAAGTAAATTCAAAGAAGAGAAAGCTCTAACTTCCAGAAAAATGCTAATCAAAAATATCTAGAAGGAATGATGGAGCTTGAGTATCACTATTCAGAAACCTGTAGTTTAAAAATTTATGCAGGCAAGAGTAGTCTGTGGATGCTAAAATCAGCGGGTGAAACATTGTTTACAAGTAGGATATTTACACAGCCACAAAGTATTGTCCCCTAATAGAATTAATAATATTTATTGTCATAGATTAAATTCTGTCTCCTTGGAGCCTCATATGCAATAGAACAAAATCCTGCTCCAGTCCTGTACCTATCTGAGGAAAAGGTTCATGCCCTTAGAGAAGTTAAAAAGTCCCAAGTCCACAAGTCAGAAGTTAAGCTAGAAGCTTCTCCTGACTCATGTAGCTGCAGGAACTGATGAACTCATGATTGGCAAGTCAGACGATATGACAGGACACTGGCTCAAGTCCAAAGATCACATGATACTAGATGCAGGATCCAGTTAGAGCAAAAGGCATAAGAGCTTTGTCAGATTTCTCTCTCTCCTTCACTCTTTCTTTCTTATTGTCTCTGTGTGTATGTGTGTGACTGTGGGTCTGATGGTTCGAAACTTACCAGCAAGATAAATAATCTCTTGTCCTGCTGGAGCCTAATTCTGTGGAGGGTCATTTAGGAGCCAGAATCAACCCAACAGCAAATCTATATGTATCCAAGCTCCTATTGTCATCAAATCAGAACTAACTCTCTCTCTCTCTCTCTCTCTCTCTCTCTCTCTCTC
>NW_006399844.1:1955796-1967508 GCF_000299155.1 Elephantulus edwardii | reverse complement strand
TCTCTCTCTCTCTCTCTCTCTCTCTCTCTCTCTCTGTGTGTGTGTGTGAGACGTGTGACTATGGTCTTTTAATGGTAAGCAGTTGTGCTGTCAAAGCAAAGCAATGTGATTTGAATCTATCAGCTGTTCTACACAAGAATGGGCACTCTTCTCCTCCCATGTGATTTACTGCCTCTGAAAATTTACTGCAGGGTCAGCTCTGGGTCAGAGCACACAGAAACAATGAGAGAGAGAGAGAGAGAGACAGAGAGAGACAGAGAGAGACGGGTAGGTGTGTAGGTAGGTAGGTGGGTAGGTGTATAGGTAAGTAGACAGAAAGACAGGTCTCAGTCTTAGGGATATATACATCACTCACTCATTTCCATAAAATTGGAACCAACTCATAGTTGACTCTCCAGTAAATTTTCAGAGGCTATAAATCTCACAAGAGAAGACTGCCAACTTTATCTCTTGGTGAACCTAGGAAATCCAAATTTCTTGCCTTTGAGTTGGTTGGCAGAACAATCTTATCCACTAGGCTACCAAAGCTCCCTAGTGCATACAAATACACACACCCACATACTCCCTATGTGCTCATGTGTAGATACAGACATAGATAACATAGAAAGAGATGGTGCAGATGCAGATATTGATGTAGATGTACATGTCGATGATGCAGATAGAGATGATGCAGTTGGATATGATGTAGATAAAGAGAAAGATTGAGATAATACAAGTCACACCCCGAGGAAATGTCTTTTCAACTGGATTGGACATTTAAAGACTAAGGTTCCAACTCAAGGGGACATAACAACAGTCAATTTGGAATAGAATCTTCCACAGCCTCATAGTATCTTCTTAAAATATAGTAAATCTTTTATATAAATATACAGTATCAATAGATTAATAAATATATTACATAATTTAGTAAACAATTACTAATAATCAAATTATGCCATTTAGAGTATAGCAGACATAAATTTAACCCCATAATAAAAGTTATTGCCAGTGAAGGGACAAATCAGCCTATACATTTCCTGGTATGAAGCCTTGAGAAGAAGAAGAAATTGTTTCAATTACATTTCCTGCCAAAATAACATCAATTGACTCTCATCATAAAGACACATCAAACAAATGACACTAAGGAGATTCTCCCAAGTAACTGAACTTACTGTCAAGATCATAAAAGACAAAATCACCAAAATAGATAGCATGGGTAACGTTGACAATGCCACAGCTGGTGGAAATGTAGAAGAAATGTATTGAATATGTGGCTGATGGAGTGTTTTTGGAAACTCTTTAGAAATTTCAAATAAAGTTAAAAATATGCCTATCCTATGACGCAGAAATCTTACTTCTAAGGAAATATTTGAAGTAAATGAGTACAGATAAGCACAAAATTATTTAAACAAGAATGTTCTTCGTCACTTTATTCATAATGACTCAAACTGGAAGCAGCTTCAATGTTTATCAATAGAGGAAAGGATAAACTACTATATACATATAACAGAAAATTACTCAACTGATAAAGAATAAACAGATGACATATTTTAAGCATTAGATTAAGCTTGAGTTGCTAAAATGTGTATTCTTTGGTTCCATTTGTGTGAATTTCAAGAAGTGGTGTCGAAGCCAAAATACTGATTACTTCTAAAAGATGATGGATACATTAACACAGGAGAGCATTCAAAGATGAGGTCGCTTCTCTTGATGTGTATGGCAGCTACATGGAGTATAAATTAAAAATTAATCACTCAGCCAGACAAAAATGTAAAACACAATGCCATTCTTTTCATTACATTTTTCAAAAGGTGTCTTCTCTTTCACTATAATATATATAAACTCTTATCTTCCATTATAATATAGTATTTATGCTAACATTAGATGGGTTTATTGCTGTTTTAAAATGAGTTAATAAATAAAAATTTATCAACCTAACCCAATATTACAATGAAATGTGCGAGGAGCTAGAGTCAGAAAATCAAAAGGGCCGAACTCATTCAGCATTTCTTAAGCTCAAGGAAATGAAGAACAAATTCAAACCTAGAGTTGCTATAATCAAGGATGCTTTAGGCAGAATATTAAATGATCCAGGAGGTATTAAAAGAAGATGGAAGGAATATAAGTCATTATATAGAAAGGAATTGGCAGATACAGAAGAATTTAATGAAATAATATTTGAGCAAGAGCCTATGGTGATGAAGGAAGAAGTTCAAGCTGCTTTGAAGGAAATAACAAAAAATAAGGCCCCAGGAATAGATGGTATACCAATTGACATATTTCAGCTAACAGATGCTGCCCTGGATGTGCTCACCAAGTTGTGCCAAGAAATCTGGAGAACAACCATTTGGCCAACTGACTGAAAGAGATCTTTATTTGTTCCCATTCCAAAGAAGGGTGATCCAACTGAGTGCAGAAACTACACAACAATATCATTGATTTCACATGCAAGTAAGATTCTACTGAAGATTATCTAAAAACGACTGGAACAGCACATCAGCAGAGAACTGCCGGATGTCCAGTCTGGGTTTAGAAGGGGTCATGGTACTAGAAATATTGTAGCTAATGTTAGATGGATCTTAGCTCAAAGCAGGGAATACCAGAAGAATGTCTGTGTTTCAATGATTATGCAAAGGCCTTTGACTGTGTGAACCATAACAAACTGTAGCTGACTCTGAGAAGAATGGGAATCCCAGAACATTTAATCGTGCTAATGCGAAACCTATACTTGGACCAAGAGGCAATCATCAGAACAGAGCAGGGTAACACCGGATGCTTCAAAATTGGAAATGGTGTACGCCAGGGATGTGTCCTATCTCCATACCTTTTCAACCTGTATGCAGAGCAGATTATCTGAGAGGCTGGGCTCTATGAGGAGAAGTGTGGCATCAGGATCAGTGGAAGATCTATTAACAATCTGCGTTATGCAGATGACACAACTCTGCTTGCCAAAACTGAGGAGGACCTCATTTATTTGCTGCAGAGGGTCAAGGACTGCAGCCTTCAGTATGGACTGAGGCTCCATTTCAAGAAGACAACGATTCTCACCACTGGACCAATTGGCAGCGTCAGGATGGATGGCGAAGAGATTGAGATTGTTCACAGCTTCAGTTTGCTCAGCTCCACGGTCAACACGCTTGGCACCAGCAGCCAGGAAATAAAAAAACATATCACGATGGGAAAGCCTGCTGTTAGGGACCGCTCTAAAGTACTCAAGAGCAACAGTGTCTCTCTGGAGACTAAGGTGCGCCTGATACACCTTGGTCTTTGCAATCACTTGTTATGCATCAGAGAGTTGTACAATGACCAAAGAGGATAGAAGGAGAATTGATGCCTTTGAGCTGTGGTGCTGGAGAAGAGTATTGAATGTACCATGGACTGCCAAGAAAACAAACAGATTCATCCTAGAGAGGGTTAAACCAGGCTACTCCTTGGAGGCAAGGATTCTGGGGCTTCGTCTGACATACTTTGGACATGTTGTAAGGAGAGACAGGTCCTTGGAGAGGGACATCATGCTTGGTAGGGTGGAGGGACAGCGCAGGAGGGGAAGACCCTCTATGAGGTGGATTGATTCAGTGACTGGGGTAATCGGGATGGGTGTGTCAGAGGCAGTGCGATTGGCACAGGATAGAGCAGGGTTTAGGGCTGTTGTATATAGGGTCGCTATGAGTCGCAAACGACTCGACGGCACATAACAACAAAAACAACATCCCAATATGATTTGTGACTTTATTGTTTATGTAATATAAAAATATGTTAAATACATATATTTAAGAAATAAATTTGACAATATGTTTTAAAAGCCTGAAATTATACTATTGATCCAGAAAGTCTGCTTGCAGGTCTCTAAAGTAAAAAATGATGTTGCTAAAGATTTGGTACAATCATCACAGCACCATTTTAAACCTCAACAAAATAGACTAACCACTCAACCACAGGGTATAGTCTAGGTAAGTTACGACAAGTCCATCTAACATGTAACTATCCAGTCACTGGAATCCCTGAGTAATGCAAAGGGTGGACAAGTCGGACTGCTAACCAAAAGCTTACCCAGAAGTCCTTGGAAGATAGGCTTAACAATCCGCTTCAGAAACATCAGCCATTGAAACCCTGTGGAGCACAGCGGGAGCTCCTCGGATTATCATCAAACAACTGGTTTATCCATTCATAAGAATTTAAGTTATTGAAGCATGTGTAATGACTTCTGACAATGCTTATGACATACAGTAAAGTCGCTAGTAGTTGTACAAGAAACATATTGTATTTGAGTTTTACTGCTTCGTGGACTAATAAACTTGCTGTCTCGTGTTTATTCTGATGCATGACAACCCTGTAGGATAGAGTGCTAACATGCAAAGTCCACAGAGCTTTTAAGGCTGTACATCCTGTCAGAAGCTGTCTCATTTCCCTTCCTCAGAGTAGGCTGGTGGGGCTTCAGCTGCGGATCTTTTCATTAACAGCTGAATGTTCTAACCACTATGACCCTCTGGTTCTTGGAGCACACTAATAGTTTGATAGAAGGGTTTCTTTTACTTTTTAAGGAAAAAAATAAGTTGTAGTCAATTTGATTCCTATGCAATCCATCTGGTAAGGTCCATGTGTTTTGGTTTTTGTTGTTGTTTTTAAAAAGGTATTCACAGTGAATAAATCCTTAAACATACAAAATTTGATTTTTCTATTTCCAGCCTGATTTCTGTCACCAATCCAAACTTTCCTGCCACCTTTCCTTCTTTATTGCTTCCAACTTTTGCATTCCAATCACCAGTTATCATTCTTGTATCTTGATTGTATGGTTGGTTAATTTTGAACTGTAAGATTTGGTAAAAATACTCAATTTTCTTCCCTTGGCTTTAGCTGTTGGAGCTTATATTTAAATAACAGTCGTATTAACAAGCCTTCCTTGCACCTGTGTGGATAATATCATATTCCTCACAACATAGTGCTTAAGGATAGAACTTGAAATTGTCTTTTTAAGTATAAATGTAACACCATTCTTCCTCTGTTTTTCATTCCCAGCATCGTTTACCGTGTGATTGTTTGATTCAAAGCGGCCAAAACCAGATTATCTCATCTCACTAATGCCTAGAATATCAATGTTCACGTGTTCCATTTAATTTTTCACAACTTCTAGCTTCATTTTCACAACTTCTAGCTTTCCAACACTCGGGCTTCATACATTACATGTTCCATTTACTAAAGGATATTTGCCGCTATTTATCCTCATTTGGATTGACTTCAAATCTGGGCCCTACCTCTAGTATTGTAACTCCCTATGTTCTACTGTTCATAGGGTTTTCAGAGGCCTGCTATTTGAGAAGTGGACAGCCAATTCTGCTTCCTAGTCTGTTTTAATCTGAGGGCTCTACTAAAACCTGTCCATCATGGTGACCCTAGTGGTATTTTACATACCAGTGGTACATCTTTCAGCACCACATCAACCCTCAAGTTACCTCAGTACAGCAAGATTATAGACCAGCACTGTACTAATTAGATTGAAGAAGTCCCTCAATTCAACAAACGGACAAATTATTGATGTATATCTAATAGTAAATCAGGCATACAAACATGATCTTACCAGATGCAATTGAGGCCTGCATTGATGTGACAGAATGTGCTCTTGGGATAGTGTTGAAGTGTTCCAGCTGACACTTACGCCTGGCACACTGGGATAATGTCCCAAATGCGGACATTAAGGTCACATGGATGTCTCTGCTGGATCTATGAGCCTGGTGCTTCACACAGCCAAAGGGCTATTGATCAAAAAGACTCAACTTTTGGGTCACAGCTGCTTTAAATAAGAGGCCCCAGCCACGAAGGGGCTGTTGATAAAAAAGGCCTGTCATCCAGATCATAGCTGGTTTAAATAACAGGATCTAGCCAGCAAAGGACTATTGATCAAAAAGGCCTGACATTCAGGTTATGTGGTTGTTGTTATGTGCCATTGACTTGCCTGTGACTCATGGCAACCCTATGTACAACAGCCCTAAACCTTAGTCTATCCTGTGTCAAGGATAATTGTCTCTTATACACCTGCCTCCATGACTGCAGTCACTGAATCAATCCATCTCATCAAGGGTCTTCCTCTCCTGCACTGTCCCTCCACCCTCCAAAGTATGACATCCCTCTCCAAGGACTGGTCACACCTTGCAACATGTCCAAAGTATGTCAGATGAAACTTCAGAATCCTTGCCTCCAAGGAACAGTCTGGCTTCACCCTCTCTAAGATGAACCTCTTTGTTCTCCTAGCCGTTATGGTATATTCAATATTCTTCTCCAGCACCATAGTTCAAAGGTATCTATTCTCCTTCTATATTCCCTAGTTGTTGTCCAGCTTTCTGATGTATAGCAAGTAATTGCAAAGACCATGGCCTGTATCAGGAGCACCTTAGTCTCCAGACTGACATCGTTGCTCTTCAGTACTTTGGGAAGGTCTCTGACAGCAGCTGATAAAAATAAGAAGCCTCAGCCAGCAAAGGGTTGTTGGTCACAAACCTAGTTTACACCTGTTTGGTTTGCAGAGCAAACTATGATAATCTTCCTACAGAGAAGTGTCCTGATGCCTTCTTAGACCTCTCAGATCATCAGTAAGTGTGTATTTTTTACTATATGCTGGTTGAAAGTGGTGACTCTGTTGCTAGAAGTAGTATGGTTCACCTTGTGAAAATTACCCGCTATTCATTTCCTAAGAAGGTTAGACATCTTGAAATCTGTGAAGATTGGGATGTCTTCGTGGATAAGACAGGATTTGAGTCAGGCATCCTGTCTAATGATTGCCATTTGGGCCAGATGGAGGGAAGAATTCTATAGGGAGAAGGGCTGTTATGAACAAAGAAACAGAGAAAGATAAGTGAAGGGACAAGCAGGACAAGCTGTGCTTCCATGAGTGTGATAATGGACTTACTTCCTTTAGTAGTCATGACAGTTTTCTCTTCCTCTGACCGCCGCCATTTCTCTAGAGGGAACCCAGGCTTAGGAGTAGAAAACACCAATTAGTTCAGACTTTCTTCCCTTTCTATTGCTCCCTCAACACTCAGATATTTGTTCTTTAAAGTAGAAAGTACACACTGTCTCAATATCCCTTAATGCTCTGAAAAGATGGGATAATGGTAGGCATACATCAATAGTGACTAATTTTATAAAACACAAGGTACATGAGCGGTCATATAAAGCAAAATGTGAAAGTAGGCATGTGTGAAACAGTCTAAGTGAATGATACAATTTTTTATTAAAATCAATATAAAACAAAAATAAAATGGAGGGGGGGAAAGAGTATGATAAGATGGACAGACAGGGAGGTATGTGATGCCTTACTCTGTTTTCATGGGCAACTGTAGTTTTAATGTATCTCAAGCCATTCCAGTAAAGTATTCCTTGAGAACGGACTTTAGCAAATAAACTAACCTCCGAAAATCACCCAAGCCTATGGCCATAGAGTCAAATCCAGCTCATGGAAACTCTATGTGTTAGACTAGATGCTCTATAGGGTTTTCTTAGCTATAATCTAAAGAAAAGTAAATGGCCAAACCTTTCTTTCATGGTAATTCTGGGTGGGTTCAAACTGTCAATCTTTAAGTGAGCGATTAAAATTAGTTTGTGTCACTTGGGGACCACTGACAACCACAACACCACAAAAAACAACTCTGTTATGTTATTGATTTAAGTTAGCAGGTACTTAAGACTGCCCCTGACTATTGTAAAATGTTTGCAGGACATTTGGGTTCTAAATTTCTACAGTCATTTAATAATTCTAAAATTACAGGATTGTCTTGTTTTAGAGTGGTAGAATTCTGTAACATCAATAACCTATTCATTGTAAACACCTTTTATAAGAAACATAAACAGGAACTATACACAAGGACTTTACCTGATGGTCTACACAGAAATCAGATTGATTATATAAAGTGGAAGAAATCACTGGAGAAGCCCAATACCAACTGTGAAAACTAGGCCAACTGCTGATTGTGGAACAGACCATCAACTATTCACATGCAAGTTCAAATTGAAGCTAAAGAAAATAAAATCAAATCCATAAGAACCAAAGTTTGACTTCAAGTCTATCTCATCAGAATTTAGATCATCTTAGGAACAGTAATGAGTGAAGCTCTGGGCACTAATGAGTGAAGACCAGATGATCTGCGGGAGGCGATCAAGAATATCCTTCATGAAGAATGCAAAAAGTCATTACAAAGTGGAGAAAGAAAAGACCAAGTTAGATGTCAGAAGAGACTCTGAATATTGTATTACAATAACAAGAAACCAAAGGTAAGGGAAGAAATCAGGAAATTAAGGAGCTGAAAAGAAGATTTTTCAAAGGCAGCACAGAAAGACAAAGCAAAGGAGTGCAAGGAGCTGGAGTAGGAAAAATCAAAAGGGACAAATTCACTTGGCATATCTTAAGCTGAAGGAACTGAAGAACAAATCAAGCCTCAAGTTGCAATACTTAAGAATGCTGATGGCAGAATGTTGCATGACCCAGAAAATGTAAAAAAAAAAAAAAGAAAAAAAAAGATAGAAAGCATACACAGAGGCACTATACCAAAAAGAATTGGCTGAAACAGAAGAATTGCATGAAACAACATATGATCAAGAACCTATGGTAATTAAGGATAAAGTTCAAGCTGCCCTGAAGGAATTGGCAAAAAACAAGATCCAAGGCATTGATGGGCTATGAATTGACATATTTCAGCAAACATGCTGCCCTGGATGCACTTACCAGATTGTGCAAGAAATCTGGAGGACAACTACCTGACCAACTGCCTGGAAGAGATACATATTTATTCCCATTCCAAAAACCAGTGACCCAACCAAGTGTGGAAATTATCAAACAATATCACTTATATCACACGCAAGCAAGATCCTACTAGAGATTACCCAGAAATGAGTGGAACACTGTATATAAGCAGAGAACTGCCAGATGTGCAGGCTGGGTTTTGAAAAGGTCATGGCACCTGGGACATCGGATGGATCTTGGCTGAAAGCAGAGAGTACCAGAGGAATATATATCTGTGATTCATTGACTATGCAAAATCATTTGACTGTGTAGATTACAACAAATTGTGGCTGATCTGTAGAAAAATGCAGTTCCCAGAACACTTGATTGTGCTTGTGTGAAACCTATGCTTGGACTGGGAACCAGCAGTCAGAGCAAGAAAGCACTGCATGGTTCAGGATCAGGAAAGGTGTACGTCAAGGATGCAACCTATCTTCATACCTTTCAATCTATATGCAGAACAGACAATTCAGGAATCTGGACTTTTTAAGGAGGAACGTGGCATCAGGATTGGAGGAAGATGCATCAACAACCTACATTATGCAGATGACACAACCCTGCTTGCTGAAACTGAGGAGGATCTGAAGCACTTGCTGCAGAAGGTCAAGAACTGTCGTCTTCAGTATGGACTGAAGCTCAACATCAAGAAAACAAAGATTCTCAACACTGGGCCAATTGGCAGCTTCATGATGGATGAAGAAGAAATTGTTGATAACTTCAGCTTGCTTGGCTCCACAAACAACATTCTTGGTACCAGCAGTCAGGAAATCAAAATTGCGTTGGGAAAGTCTGCTGTCAGGGACCTCTCTAGAGTACTGAAGAGCAACAATGTCAGTCTGGAGACTAAGGTGCACCTGATCCAGGCCACAGTCTTTGCAGTCACTTGCTGTATGTCTGAAAGCTGGACAATAATTAAGACTGATAGAAGAAGAATTAATGCCTTTAAGTTGTGGTGCTGGAGAAGAGTGTTGAACATACCGTGGACACCAGGAGAACAAAAACAGGTCTGTTTTGGAGAGGGTAAAACCAGGCTGCTCCCTGGAGGCAAGGATTTTGAAGTTCTGTCTTGCATACTTTAGGCACGTGGTCAGGAGGGACCAGTCTTGGAGAGACAATATGCTTGGTAGAATGGAGGGACAGCACAGGACAGGAAGACCCTGGATGAGATGGATTGACTCAGTGACTAGAGAAATAAGATTAGGTCTGTCAGAGACAATGTGATTGGCTCAGGATAGGGCAGAGTTCAGAGCTAATGTACATAGGGTCGCTAGGAGACACAGGCTACTTGATGGCACATAAAAACAACAACAAGGAGCACAGGGGTTGGTACTGTTTTTCAGTAACTGGTCCTTTCTGATGATAAGTCCAAAGTAAATCAAAGTCAATATTCTGTATTCCAAAGGATTTTCATTGACTTATTTTTGCAACTAGATCATTAAATTTGTCTTCCAACTTTGCTATCATCTGGAAGTTACTTAGCTATTTGTCCACTGCAAGTTATTCTGCTGGTATCTGAAATATTGACTGCATAGCTTCCAGCATGACAGAGTGTGACCAACTGACAGACAGGGGGTGGCATCATGGTGTGAAAGCTAGTCATTAGTTTTCTCAGAGGTAATTGCATAACCAATAAGAGGTAAAAGCTAGTATTCAAACTCATAACTGGCTGATTTCTGGTGTCAGACTCATAAACATGCTATTCCATGTGTGTAGTTACTGAAATAGAGGAAAGGACAGTACACTCCATCACTCACTCAATTTTTGGGTGAAGTTGGCATCGTGTATGGCGGGGAGGGTGGATTCTAAAGGTGTTAGAGTGAGCAGGGTAGAGTGGTGAGCTTAACCTACCAAATACATTAACATAGGTGGACAGGAAGGACCAGTCTTGGAGAGAGACCTCATGTTTGGTAGAATGGAGGGACAGCGCTGTCTTCGTTGTTTCATTCTGCGCTAACAGATATATCACAGGTGATTGACTTTAACAAATAGGAATTTCTTCATTTCCAGTTTAGAAGCTGGGAGTCCAAGTTCAAGGTGCCAGCTGTAGGAAAAGACTATATCTTTCTGGAGGGAGGCCTTTGTTTCCTTCAGCATCTGCAGGTCTCGCACATCTTGGAGACCTCTGTGTGTCTTGGTCTTTCTCAATGTGTAGGAGCTGAGGAGCTTCCCCCACAAGGACCGAAGACACACTTCACTCCTACTGATTCAATCTTGGAGGTACTGCGGTCCCTATTCTTGGCTCACTTTCCTCTCCTTTTATCTATTGTCAGAAGATGCTACAAACCACACCCCAGGATAAGTCCATTTACATTGAATCAAAGCTTTAATGGAATTAAGGGTATTGCAATCCATCTTTAATCCTCTTACAACTGCTTGATTCAGGCCATGGTGTTTGCAGTTACTTGCTATGTACTAGAAAGCTGGTCAATGACTAGGGATAATAGAGAATTCATGTCTTTGAGCTGTGGTGCTGGAGAAGAGTGTTGAACATACCTTGGACTGCAAGTAGAACAAGCACGTTCATTTTAGGGTAAAACCAGGCTGCTTCTTGCAGGCAAGAATTCTGAAGCTTCGTCTGACATACCTTGGGCATGATGCAAGAGGGACCAGTCCTTGGAGATGGACATCATGCTTGGGAGTGTGGAGGGACAGCGAAGGAGAGGAAGACCCTTGATGAGATGGATTGATTCAGTGACTGAGGTAATGGGGGTAGGTGTGTCAGAGACAATAAGATTGGCACAAGATATAGCAAGGTTTAGGGCTGTTGTACAAAGGGTCACTATAAGTCACAACTGATTCAATTGCACATAACAATAACAAATGAACAATTACTTAGTCAATGAGATCATGACGGATCTTTGCTAAATTCCAAATTTATTTGTGTGTTTGTGTGTGTGTGTGTGTGTGTGTGTGTGTGAGAGAGAGAAAGAGAGAGAGAGAGAGAGAGAGAGAGAGAGAGAGAG
>NW_006399844.1:1926699-1955696 GCF_000299155.1 Elephantulus edwardii | reverse complement strand
TAGGAGAGAGAGAGAGACAGAGAGAGATTGGATCTGACTGGTACAGAAGGAGGTTGTCCCTCCTTCTCCAGCAAAGCATCAGGTGGATTTGAACCACTTGCCTCTGGGATTACAGTGCAGCTTCTTGCCACTAGGCCACCAGAACTCCCTTAAATTTCAAATTTTATCAATGTTGTTATGTGTTGTCAAGACGCTTGCACAGCTGCCTTCCAAGGAGTTAACCTGGGTCATGGTGACCCATATGAGACATAACATTGGTAAGTTTGAATAGTTTCCAAGCGAACATACTTGTACTCATAGAAGGGTTTTACTGTACTCATAAAAACATTATCAAGAACACCAGAAACTTTTCATGTTTAACTGAAACTTCTCCAAGTACCCTTCATGGTGGTACATGTTGCAGGAAGTCAGTGACTGTTTTCAGTCCTACTCATCTTGGCATTCCTCGCCTGCTTTCAAGTGGTGCAGCTAAGTCCTTTTGCAGGTACTCCATGACTGTTAGTAACCCTCGGTGAACAATAGAAACTACCCCCTCCCAAGTTAATGTTGTTGTTATGTGCCATCGAGTCGTTTCCGTCTCATAGCGACCCTATGCACAACAGCTCTAAACCCTGCTCTATCCTGCGCCAACCGCACCGCCTCTGACACACCCATCCCGATTACCCCAGTCACCGAATCAATCCATCTCATAGAGGGTCTTCCCCTCCTGCGCTGTCCCTCCACCCTCCCAAGCATGATGTCCCTCTCCAAGGACCCGTCCCTCCTGGCAACATGTCCAAAGTATGTCAGACAAAGCCCCAGAATCCTTGCCTCCAAGGAGTAGCTTGGTTTAATCCTCTCCAAGATGAATCTGTTTGTTTTCCTGGCAGTCCATGGTACATTCAGTACCCTTCTAGTAACTACACCCTCCCACATTAATAATTCACAAAGTCATTGCTCCTGCATAGTATTCCATTGTGTGAATGTACCATAATTTCTCAATCCATTCGTTTGTGGTTGGACATTTGGGCTGTTTCCCTTTTCTTGCAATAGTGAAAAATGCTGCTATGAACATTGGTGTACAAACCTCAGTTTGTGCCCCAGTTCTCATGTCCTCAGAGTATATTCCATGTAGTGGAATAGCTGGGTCATATGGAATTTCTATGTTCAGCTTTTTGAGGAAGCTCCAAACTGCCTTCCAGAATGGTTGCACCATTTTACAATCTCACCAACAAGAGTTCCTTTCTCTCCATTTCTTCTCCAACGTCTATTACATGTTGCCCTGTTAAACTTTGCCACTATCACTGGAGTGGGATGGTACCTCATTGTGGTTTTTATTTGCATCTCTCTTATTTCCAGTGATTTGGGGCTTTTCCTCATGTGTCTGTTTGCCATTTGAATATCTTCCTCTGTGAAAATTCTTTCCACGTCTTTTGCCCATTTTGTAATTGATTTATCAGTCTTTTTCTTGTGGAGGCCCAAGAATATTCTGTAAACTTTTGTTATAAGACTCTTGTGTGAGATGATATTACCAAATGTTTGTTCCCAATCTGTAGGTTTTCTTTCCACCCTGTTGGAAAAAGATTTTTATGCACACATAGATTTAATCTTTAGAAAGTCCCATGCATCCATTTTATCCTCTTCAGATTGTGCATTTCTGGTTGTATTTGGTAGTCTCTTTATATCTTGGATTAACACTTCTAACCTTGATACCAATTTGTCTCTTATGAATGTTACGGTTTTGAGCTTTACTCGCAGGTCTCTGAGCCCCCTTGAGTTGATTTTTTTTATATGGTGTGAGATGTGAATCCTATTTCAGCTTTCTGCAGGTCGAAGTCCAGTTTTACCAATACAATTTGTTGAAGAGGTTATCATTTCCCCTCTTGATAGCTTTGATTTCCTTATCAAATATCAGTTGACTATAGGTAGCTGGGTCTATTTCTGGGTTCCAATTCTGTTCCATTGGTCTATGTGCCTGTCATTGTACTAGTACCACCCTATTTTTGTTACTACTGCTGTGTAGTCGGTTTCAAGGTCAGGGAATGCTATGCCTCCAACTTCATTTTTGTTTCTCAGAAGTGTTTTGTTTATTTAGGGTCTCTTGCTTCTCCAAATAAATTTTATAATTTCCTTTCTATCTCCTTGAAAAATTAATTTAGTTTCTGTATTGGGATTGCATCAAACAGAGATACATGAACTTCCAAGGATGTGAGAAAGGCATCCAAACGGATCTAGAAGTAGATCTGTTGTCATGAATGTATGATATGCAAGCTTCTCCACCCTCCACTAACTGTCCTCCTGGGGAAGGCCAGGGGTCAGTCGCTTTGCCAAGGCATTGCAGAAAACTTGGTAAGTTAAATAACAAGGCCAGCTTGACTTCTCTTGGCCAAGAGGCATGAGAGAGTGTTATGCTGTGATTTTCTAGTTCCCAAACTTTAGCACATATCAGAATCATCTGGACAGCCGATTACAGTCAGCCAGGCTATTAGTGATGATCATTGAAGTAAATGTGGTTTCAACACGTGCCATGGAATACTATAGCCATTTCTACCACACCACCCACTCATCAGCTAATTCAAAAGTTAGAGGCTTTAATTGTCCCAGAGACACTTAAGAGAAGGGTTGTGTGATCTACATCTAAAATATCCATTCAAGACCCCGTGGAGCACAGTTCTTCTCCAACACACGTGGGTCCCCATGAGTTGGAGTTAACTAAATGACCACTGCTTTGTTTTGGTCTAGTTTGGTTGGATTTTCTCCCTAAGAAGGAGATGATCCCTGTCCTCCTAAATTCCATGAACACTTCAATCCTAGGATCTCATTTCGAAGGTGTGTTTCTTGGGGTCTATGTTGTCTCAGCAAGAAACATGACCAATTTATAATCTGAGGAGGGTTTAGTAAAAGCATAGTTTATGATTATATGATAGAGAAACCAGAGTTGGTTCAGTGCGTTGAAGCTGGTAACAATGCTGTTACCACCACTCCCGCCTGTGAAGTGTTTCTTGAAATCACGGTAAAAAAATTATGGAAAGGAATGTCTTGAGCAAATGTAAAACCATGGTCCAGATCAAAGCACAGGGAGAGTGCAGAGAAATGGATAGCCCAACTCAACTCTTCTTCTCTCTACTGTCCTGTGTGGCTTTCCAGTGTCCCCAAAGTCAGAACAAACAATTCATTTTCTCCATTAAAAGCCTAGAAGTAACTCTGTGTTCATAGAATTAAGACCCATAGACACTCTAGCAGTGTAGACCACAAGGAATTGAGCGACTAACACAAATGACATGTATCTCTAGCGGTTTGAACCCACCAGCTGCTCCACAGGAGAATCATGGGTACCCTCCTCTGGTTACCATGTAGTGAGTGGCCTAGTTCGCCCTTCTCGCACAGGCAAAGGAGTCATAGCAGGGAGAGAGACTAGAGAAGGGAACAGTGCCCAAGAACCACGGTAGTACAGTGCACAGAAATGTCAGTGTTTCTTGGGAGAGCAGACTTTAGTGCATGGAGCATTAAAGTGTAGGGTGAGGCTTTTTCTTAGAGAGCAGGGACGAGAGAAAGAGACGAAGAGGCTGAAAAGACGATAAAATAGTAAAGATGGATTTATTAGAAAGCCATTTCCCTAAAGGAACAGACCCTCCGTCCCCCAGCCCCCACCCCCTGGAAAGAAATACGCAGGCCTCTTGTTATCAGGTGAAGCTCTATTTATGACCTCCTCTGTTGGGCGGGCCTTAGGCTGGAGTCTGTGCCAATGAGAGGATGCCTCGGAGAGTTCAAAGTTTAGTGGGCGGGTCTTATTCTGGTCCCTGTTCTCTCCGATGTCTTTCATTTGCCCAAAGTGCCCACTTCTTCTGACATCACTCTTGTCCCCAAAGTACTATTTCTAGGTATGTCAATATTTGCTTCCTGCCTCTGATGTAACTTTTACCTCTCCTATATCACTGATTCTAATCCTAACACTCCCTTTCAGATTTACAGGTTCATTTACTGAGCATTTCCTGACTTAGGTCAGTAAGACTTGAGGTGAGCAAGGCTTTTAGCAGCGAGCCCCTGGTGGTGGAGAGACTGTGCCGTTGCTGTGAACAAATGGTGGCAAAATGTGACCTGAGGCTTTTTGCTTTTGCACCGGACAAGGTTAAAGGTTTGGCTCTTCTTGCTGGATGTTTAAAGGAGAAGCAGACTTATAACCGCTCTGAGGCAGACCTTGCTGATGATTTGGTTTTGACTGCTGAACTGAAACTGGAGCCTGGACTAATTGAAGACTTGTCCAATAGCCTGGGAACTTGGACTAAAACTTGAGTTTGCATTGAGTGGTATTCTTCGCCTCCTCTGCACTTGAACTTCCTTCCCTAATAAACCCCATTGTTGGTACCAAAAGGAAAAAAAAATTAGAGGTTCAGAAACCTAGTGGAGGGTCCCTTTGAATTGAAACTAACTGCAGCAACGCGTCTAAAAAGGTTTTCTCTCTTTGTCTGCTCTCTCAGAACAGTCCTTATCTCTTCAGTTTTCCCAAATGGCTTTGATGATCTCCATACAATCTTGCATAACTAGATAGCCAAAAGCCTCCCATCTGTTTTTTTTTCTACTTCTTTTGTATGGTAATCACGATTGCCTTAAAACAGTACTCTGGTGGTGATGGTTGTTTTGTATACTGTAGAGTCAGAACTGACCTACTGTCTGAACCTCTGGTGGGCTTTTAGAGGCAGTTAATCCCACAGAAGGAGATTGCCCATCCTCCCATGGAGCAGCTGGTGGCCTTGAACCATGTGCCTTTGGGATTGCAGCATATACCATCTTTGGCCTCATTAACAAACTGGATTACTAAATAGAACTAGCTCTACAAGACTAGGGGTTAGGATTTACAACAGGTATTTTGGGAGGAAGAACGCTGGTTACAGTGGGTAAAGCACTAGATTACAATTACAAAGGTCAGCGGTCAGAATCCAAACCACTCTTGGAGAGAAAGACAAGGCAAATCTCCAGTGGAGGTTTGCAGCCTTGCAAAAAAGAGTTGGAAACAACTTGATGGCACTGAGCTTTGTTTCTTATATTTTGGGGGGATTAGGAAACACATTTCAATCCATTCCACTTGTTGTTAAGCCAACGAACCCATTAATGTAACCCACACAGATTATCTTTTCAGGACAGATAACATAAATGTATTTAAAGGGGAGGATTATGATTTTTCTTCTTCATGGGTCTTAAAAGTGCTGTCAAAGTTATGCAAGACTTGTGAAATGAGTTGAGTGATGTGCAGTCATTTATACTCTCTGGAAAAGATTGTGTAAGATTGATGTTGGACTGCCAGGAGGGGAGAAAAAATCTGTCTTGAATGAGATATAACTAGAATGCATGTTAGAGGCAAGGATGACAAGACTTCATCTCCTGAGTTTTGGGCGTGTTATCAGGAAAGACCAGTCCCCAGAGAATGACAAGAAGCTTAGTGAAGAACAAAAAAAGAGGAGATGATAGGGGAAGATCCCTAGCACGGTGGCTACAACAGTGGCCTCAAACATAGGACTTGGCAGTGTTTTGTTCTGTTGAACGTGTACTTAATAGCATAGCTATGCATCAGAACCAACTCAACAGCACCTGATAATAACAGCAAAGATTGAAATTATTAGTTCCTTGAAAGCCTGGAGAAATCTTTAAAGTGTCTGAGCCTAGCAAATTTTGGGATAGGAAAGATATTTTTCAATTACTAATTATAAATTCAACTCCTTTAATCATGTTATAATTATTCTTTTTTGTTTCTTCTTGTGAAATGTTAAGTTCTATGTCTTAGAAATTCATCCATTTCATCTAAATTTAATTTATTGACAGATTCCGGTTTTCTGTAAGCTCAATGATTGTGTCCCTTCTTTTATTTCTGTTGCTGATGATTCCTGCCTTTCTTCATAGTCAGTTTCAGAAAGTCTTAGCTCCATTGTGTTGTTGCTCGCTATCACTGAGTTTATTCCAGTGCCCCAAGTGTGTCAGCCAGAGCAGAACTGAAATTCTACAGCAAGATCACCAGGCTTATCTTCTGAGGCACTTTCAGGTGGGTTCGAACCAGCTTCTGGCTCGTAGCTGAGCATTTAACTTCTGGCACCAAGAAGAGACTAGCTTCATTATAGGCTTGTCAAAGAACTGTCTTTGAACTTCAGTCATTTTTCCTTATCTCTATTATTTCCTATTTCACTAATCTTGGCTCTATTTCCTACCTTTCACTTTCATGGTATTTGCTAGTGTGGAAGTATTTACAAGAGTTGCCAGCAGGGAGGAAAGTATTGCAAGCAGAGTAAAACTGGTGAGGCAGAACCAAGCAGAGTCCAGGAAATGTCCTGGTAAAGTCCTGCTAGGTTTGGGTGCAGAGCCCAGTCTGTTCCTCCCACAGCACCCCACTATAGCACTCCTCTCCAAGATCCCAGCTCATAGGTGACTCCTCTCTCAGGATAGAAGAGGCCCAGGACAAAGAGCTCTCTTACTGGATTCATTGTTCCTCTTCTTCCCCATCCACAGCAATGCAACCCAGTGGTCCCTATTGAAAGTTACGCACAGCTGTCAAGCCAATTGAAACTAAAAGCAGCTCTCCGTTGAGTTTCCAAGCTTCTATGTGTTTGCCAGAAAAGACTGCCCATCTTTCTTCTTCAAAGCAACTTGCTACAGGCTACACCACCAGAGCTCCTCACTGAAAAGGAGACCAAATAAAAACCAAATCCACTACCCTCTGCTCAGATTGAACCCACGCCAACCCTCCCTCAGATTTCAGAGGAACAGACTGCCTCGTTTGTCCCTAAACCTAGAATTCACTTTCCTTCCTCAACCTTCTGCCTCAGTTCATCTTCCTCATGCACACACATTCCAAAGGAGAGTTCATCTTATCATACACAGGCAAGCAAGATAACAAGAATGCATGGGTGAATGAGACCACACTTACAATCCTACAGGTCTGGCAACTTGACATTTCTACACACGTATGTGCACGTGCTATAAATAGCTACATATTCATAGTTCAGCAAACAGAGACCCAAATTATTTCCATTTCTTGGCCACAACCAAATACTTTGAGAGAATGAGTCACTGGGCCTGAGAGTTCAGGAACATGGTCTCAGGGGACAGCAAGGTCAATTGGTATAGTATTGTTCCCAAAGCGAATGTTCTGAATTCTACGTTGGAGAGGAGTGACTGACATGTTAAAAATTTGCCTTCAGCCAGCTAAAGGACACTAGTGGTCTTTCCCTGTCCAGGGAAGAAAATCAAACAGTAGTAGACCAAAAGACTAATGGGTCTAATTATAATTTTCAGAGTAAAAGTTTATAAACAATATTGGTTATTCATTTACTCAAAGGCATTTTCTTTCATATCATCAATCACAGTTGATTAGTATGATTAATTACTTACATTGGCTATTTAAACACTTTCAGAAAGTTAGACAATGACCAAGGATGACAGAAGAAGAATCGATGCCTTTGAGTCGCGGTGCTGGAGAAGAGCACTGAATAGCCCATGGGCTGGCACACAGAACAAACAGCTCTCTCTTGGAGAAAGCGAAACCAGAGGCAAGGAAAGGGAAGCTTCATTTCACTTATTTTGGGCTTGCTGCCAGGAGGGGCCAGTCCTTAGAAAAGGCCATCATCCTTGGAAAGGTGGAGGGTCAGCGAAGGAAAGAAAGACCTTCAGCAGATGGATTAACACAGCGACTGCAACAATGAGTGTAAAGATATCAGAGAGGACGAGGGTGGCACAGGATAGGGAAGGGCTCAGATGTGTTGATCATGGGGCTGCTGTGGGTTATAGTAGAATTGATGATGTCATTGTTGTTGTTGTTGTTGTTGTTGTTAGGTGCTGTTGAGTTGTAGACGACTCATAGTGACCCCATGAACGAAAGGCCTGAGTACTGTTTGTACATAGAGTTTCCAGAGGCAAGCCATTCCAGATGTGGATGCCGCTCCTGCTTCCAGGCTTGATTTAGTTGGGAAGCTCCAGCCAACACTGTCCGCCATGGGTACCCATTACCACGTTTGACACATCAGTGTCCCAGTGTTCAACATCACAGCAAACACGAGTTATCTCTGTACAGCAACACACAGACCAGGGCTATACCACCTAGAAGAGTGTTTGACAAGAAAACAATTTGAACCTTTTGGGCTTAAAGCCCCCTTCTGCCTTAACCCTAGGCCAAGCCTGGCTTGCCTGGCTCCTGGAGGCAGAGTAGTCCTTCACGTCAAACACAAGTTCAAAAAACACTTGACTCCAAAAGCTGCCACAACACCTGTGCACACAGCATCATGCTCTCTCTGGCAACCAGGTCATAAGCAACCTTGGGCGGAGCAAACCACAGAGAACATGGCCGCTTTCTCTCCCCACTCCCCTTTTGGGCTTAAAGAATTGATGCTACCTAACAAAAATCAATCAAACCTTAAATGCCTATTGCCTTTCCTTTCACCCAAATTACCTATTAATTTTTACTCCCCTCTTCCTCCCTTCCCATTCATAGTAACCAAGAATTATTCCATCTCTGCGTTCTGGGAGGGGAGCTCTGGCGACCTAGCAGAGTTGCACTGTCCTTCCACAAATCCAGCAGCTTCTCTAAGGAAGAAAAGTAGACAATCTCCTCCCATGCAATTTACAGCCTATGAAAACCCACTGGAGGGTCAGCTATGGGTCAGTTCCCTCTTGACTGGAATGAGTGAATGAAGGCGTGAGTGAGTTCCATGAGTTGTTCTAACAAATTATTAGACCTGAAGGGACAGTGGGAGGCAGGAAGTTGAAAATTAGAGGAATTTGGGGACCCCCAAGCCTGCATTTGATGTCTGAAGTTTTAGGCAGACTTCTGGAAGACTGTGCCCTTTAACTTGTGAGATCTAACCTAGTTTTGGTGGTTATGGTCAGATGACAAAAAGTACTGCACCTGTAGTTGTTGTCAGAATAGAACAGAATTGAGTACAACTGTACAGAGTTGAATTGGTTTTATTGCACAACCCCAAGTCAAAGTTTACGCAGTCCCAGGACAAAGACTGTTCATGGAGAGTCACTCACTGGCTCTGGTTGACAAGACCCTTACACCAGAGCCTCCTTTCCCTTTTCTCACACTCCAGCCCCTGGCCCCAGCCTCTCACTAGCCAAGTGCACACACTGGTGGAATCCAAAAGGTACCAGGAACGGGTGAGGATTTAACTTAAATATGTGCATTTTTAGGACCTGAGCAGATCCTGCTGTCCACACAAGTTGGAAGAGAAAGGTGCTATAGGTTGAGAGACGAAGTGAAGTGGGCTCCGCAACCCAGAATGGAGTGGAATTTGTTCATGTTTCCTTTATCGGGCAGGGCTTCATCTTTCTGAAATTTTCATGAACCCAATTGGCTGTCTTCAGAACACAGGCCTTTCTGCCATTCTTCAGCTTCAATCTGAACAAAAAGAACAAAAGAAGTCAGAGAACAAAAGAAGTCAGAATCACCTACTGAGTGTCACACAGAAAATCCAGTCTCTGCCATTTTTCCAAAGAGGAGTCCCTAAAGAATTCTAACTCACTCTCTCTCTCTCTCTCTCTCTCTCTCTCTCTCTCTCTCTCTCTCTCTCTCTTCTATAAAACAAAGCCATTGCATAAGAGCTGTGGTTTGTGCACAGGATGGAATATCCAGGAGAGCTAGTTAATCCACATTTCCTGGACCTCACGATTCAATGAATCAAGCAGGATTGAAGACACTGCAAACAGCTAGAGGAAACAATTCCTGTCCTAGAGAACTCTGAGGACAAATCCTCAGAGAACTGTGTCCAGGACCCTCAATTATCTGCTTCGGACTTTTGTGTGTATGTACATGTGTCCATGCAGAGCCTGAAAGGAAGTATCCCTTGTAACTTGTAAACAATGTGCTCAATGGTTAACTGAAAGGTGGGAAGTTCAAATCCACATACAAGTACTGTGGAAGAAAAGTCTAGTTATCTACAACCTAAAGCATAGCTGTGCACAATCTTATGGAACAGTTTTACTCTCACACACACATGGAGTGGCCATAAATCAGCGCTGTCTCAACAGCAATTGATGGTGGTGGTGTTGCCTACTTTCTAAACTTGCCTGTTGTTCAAATGATAGTGCAGTCCTACTCCTTACTGTCAGAGTGGCCACTGACTGTCACCCCTGAGAGAGTTAGACAAGATAATATACATGAAAACTCAGCATTCATTACTTTCTCTTAGCTGACCCTCCAACAGGCTTCAAGGCTGTAAATCAAATAGGAAGAGATTGCCCATCTTTCTTGTGTGAAGCCACTGGGAGATTTGAGCTGTCAGGGAGACGTGGCATTTGGATTGGAAGAACAACTAACTCCCTGTGCACAGCACCAACAGAGCTCTCTGATACACACGCATGTCCCTCGTAAGCACACCTGTCCCCTACCTCAGTTAAGTTCTGTAATGATTCTGAAGCAGCCATCATTTTAATGTACTTCACAGATAAGCCATCAGAGGATTGCACAGGTAACTGGGTGCTGGCGAGACACCAGTCCAAGGTCACTCAGAGTATAGCTTGGCCAATCAGGAGGCAGCAGTGGCTCATGACTGTTGCACCTTTCCACTACATAACACTGCTGGGTCCTTTTGTTCAGCAGTTCCCTCTTCGGACATATGATGCCAGGAAATCATAGCTCCTGCCTTGTTTCTCTGAGAGACGCAAATGAATTGCAGACTCTCGGGCTCACCTTTGCTTTTGCTCCCTCTAGCGCCCAAACTCAGCTCAGCAGCTAGACCTGGGGCTGGGTTTGTATCCTGGTGAAATACCGCCATCTAGCATCCAGCGTTCTAATTCCAGGCCAACTGTGGGCTCTCTAATAAGAAAGGAAGTTGGGGATTGCACACGGGACTCACATGAAGGCTTCGTAGGAGCAGCTGGAGCTAGTGTTTATGTAGCACTGAATGTTCTTCAGAGGAAGCTTTTTTCTCAAAAAGTCGTAGCAGCAATTGGAGGAATACACGTGCACTGTAAGAAGCAAAAAAGAAGATTTGGAGACACGCCTCAGCCTGGACCTAGTTTGTCTCTCCTGTCCAAGGATTTCACAACAGAGACAGTGTCTCCTCAGATAGGCTCAAGCTTTGGATAACATCCAAAGGTCCTGGAGCGGCTCCAATTCATTCATTAGCATCCTGGCTCAGCGGTTAGATGTGACTGGGGTTCCAATCCCAGCACCCCATAAACTGGAGGTTACGGCCTTTTTATTAAAAAAATAATCTCTTACCCTTTCTACGAAGATGGCACCGAAAGCGAAGAAGGAATTCCCTGCCCCTCCCAAAACTGAAGCCAAAGGAAAGGCATTAAAGGCCAAGAAGGCAGTCCTGAAAGGCGTCCACAGCCAAAAAAAATAAAAATAAAAATAAAAAATAAAAAAAAATCCGCATGTCATTCACCCATCTTCTGGCAGCCTGAGACTCTGAGACTCCGACGGCAGCCCAAATATCCCTGGAAGAGCACCCCCAGGAGAAACAAGCTTGACCACTATGCCATCATCAAATTTCCCCTGACCACTGAGTCAGCTATGAAGAAAATAGAAGGTAACAACACACTTGTATTCATGGTGGATGTCAAGGCCAACAAGCTCCACATTAAACAAACTGGAAAGAAGCTTTATGACACTGATGTGGCTAAGATCAACACTTTGATTAGGCCTGATGGAGAGAAGAAGGCATATGTTCGACTTGCACCTGACTATGATGCTTTGGATGTTGCCAACAAAATTGGGATCATCTAAACTGAATCCAGCTAGCTAATTCTAAATACAATTTTTTTTTTCTCACCAAAAAAGTAATCTCTTTCTTTGAAATGCAGGTTTATTAATCATATTGATTTTGCATATAATCATTCATAGGCATTTTGTTTCATAACATTACTTGCCATTGATCAATGTAATTAATTATAAAAAAGTCTAATCAAACTCTTACTGTTGTTGTTATTTAACATCGGGTCGAAACCAACCCATAGCTGACCCTCCAGCAGCTTTTCAGAAATCACACGGGAAGAGGTTGCCCATCCTTCTCCCACAGAGCAGCTGGTGGCCTCAAACCCTGTGCCTTCAGGATTGCAGCACAGCTTCTTGCCACTAGGACACCAGAGCTCCCTCTCACTATGTACTGCCTTTTCTTCTATTGACTTTTCTATTTATTAGTTTTTAGTCCCCTCTCTCTCCTTTCCTATTTCTGTTATCTCTCCAAGATAGATTTAATCGGTGTGTAAACCTTTCCACGACTTTTTATATAAATTCCAAACATTCATTGCTGTTGAGTTGAAACTGGCTCCTAGTTGAGCCTACAACAGGTTTTCAGAGGCAGTAAATCACACAGGGGATAGCTCATCTTTCTCCCACAAAGCAGCTAGTGGATTTGAACTACCTGCCTTGGTGTTGGCAGTGCAACTCTTCATTCACTGGGCCACAGGGTTCGCTATTACGATTCTGATTAAAAAGGAGCCCTCCCTCTGGGGCCCAGAATTCCTATCTGTAAAATGGTATTTGTAAGATTGATTTCTAAAGCCTCCTCTTGTTCCACTCATAGGAAGTGGTTCTGACTCAGTAAACCAGTCCAAAGCTCTGGATCTCACCCTCAGGAGCACACAGGACAGCTGCAGTCCACAGGCCACAGTCCACAGATGGATCTGGACCTGGGTTAGGAACTGGTCAGGGAGTTCAGCTTGACCAAATGGCAAAGGAAATGTTGCCAGGAACCCACCACTCCTCTTCTCTGGTCCTTTAGAATCTGCCTTCACTAGACCTCAGTTTTGTCCCCCAACTTCCCTCCTGCAACTTGTATACTCCCTTCCCATAGTCAACCCCCCAGAGACTCACATCCCAAGTCTGGCTCTTTTCTCCAGTTTCATTGCTGGCAACACCCTTATTGTGTCTAGAATACGAGCAGCATTCTTGGAAAGTGGGCCTCCGCAGCCTTGTTTTACTGATGGAGAAACAAGGCTTTAAGACGTGACCTGACTTTAGACCAAAGTGGCCTCACTTTGCTGTCTCTCCGTGCCGGTGGGTCTGCAGCAGGATCTGGATTAGCTCACAACACAACCCCGTTGTCATCAGCTCGGTTCTGATTGACAACCATCCCATGTTGTCAACTGCTCCATTGAAGCTTTTCTTTTATTTAGGCTTTGATCTATAGAGAAGCAGATTGCCAGGCCCTTCTTCCATCGTGCCACTGGGTGGATTTGAACTGCCAACCTTTCTGCTAGTAGCAGAGCCACCTGGGATTAGCTCAGAGCCTCCTTTATCTGAAGTTATACTCCCCTCTCTGCATCTGCCCCAGATTTTCATTCTTCCACTAGCCTCTCGTCCTCTTTCCACTCAAAAGCCTCTTCTCTGGCAGAATCCTTCTCAGAGGAGCAGAGGAGGAATCAAAGTGCTCAGGGTGGCCCTGTCCCTGATCCCAGAGCATCTGTGTAGATTTCTACCCTCCTCAGGGAGAAGCAGTGTAACCCCAACCGCACTTACTGCCTCTGCCGTAACGGCTGATGGCGTCGGCATCCCGGGTGAACATCCCAGCCAATAGCAGACCCATCAAGGCCACGGTGATGAACTTCATCTTGGGCAGTCTAGTTCTGGCCTCCCAGGAGCACTCTTAAGAGGCTGGTGGAGCTGTCTGTTCTCCCCTGCTCATCCTGGAGCTTTTATCAGAAGATAAGAGGTGTGGGTGGGGTTTCCCAGGCCATAGTGAAGAGGTGGGGAAGTCACAGGGGGAAGGGGCGGGTGCATGTGCCCAGTGATCAATGGAAACTCCTTGCTCACCTGTCCTGGGTGGTGTGCAAGGTGTGGGGACACTTCCTGTGTACAGGAGCAGATAAGGATCTTGATTGAGCAAGCGAGTGGGAGCTGTCCCTGCTGAGTTGGAAGTGGGGAAAAGTGAGAGGAAGTGGCTGATCCTGTGGCTTCTCTAACCCCAAGTCTTTCGCCTCCCCTTGGGGTGTGGCCTCGGGGGAGCTACACCTATTCCGCAAGACACACCTGCTTTTGGATTCCAGATCCACAAATTAGCAATTAAGGAAACCTGCCCAAATCACAGATCTGAAATGGAAACAGTACCATGTGTCTCAATGACATGTGTGAAGGATTGAATAAGATCTTGTATGTCAAGTGCCTGGCATTTATTGTCATTTTTTTTCAAAATCACTCCACACTTTCCAAGAGCTTGCTCCTATCAGTCCTTGGCTAACCTCAGGGAAAACAATTATTAATGGGATGCAGTTCCTGGGCTCCATCTATGCCTATTAGACTCATAGGTAAACCAGTAAAGGACATAGTATAAGGCCATAGCAGATGTGCCACACGGAGGGATGCAGAGGAGGCTGGGAATCACCCAGAGAAGTCCTCCTTGGAAATGTCCTTTAGTCAGAATATCCTGTATGCTGAAATGGGGGTAGGGACGGCAGTCTAAGTAGATGAAGGGGCTTGTGTAGACAACGAGACATAAAGGAGCCCACTTTGCTCAGGGTCACCTGGTAAAGCCGAGTGTGAGGGAAGAATAAAGAGACAGGAGTGGAGAAGTGGCTAGTGAAGGATACAGCCCTGCAGTGATGAAGCTGTCAAAGTGGAAAGGGCTTGGAAGAAGTGACATGTGCTGGGGGCTCAAGAAAAACCAGCTCAGTCAAATGTATGTTCTAAACCCTCCTGGGGTGTGTGCATTGCAGAGGTCAGTTGGCAAGGCTGATCAACCTGGCTTGTGCCTCCCTCTGATTCAAAAACCCATAGTCTCCCATTGGCAAATGAATGAAGTACCAACTGCCCACCTTGACCCTCATCTCCTTCCTATCAGGTCTCTGTGGATTCCTATACACCTTCTGTAATTCTCGGAATGGGTCACATAGGTTTTGTTTGCTGTCTCAGGGACTTTGTTCCAACTATGTTGTGGATTAAACTATATCCTTTCTAAAACACATTTTTAAAGCCTGATTCCATTCCAATACCAAAGGGTAACCAAAAGCAATAAAAAGAGGAGACTGCCATTTTGGTGGGCCAAAAAATGGGGCCAATGCTCAAAATTGAAGGAGTGGGGCTGCCATGTTCATGGGCCAGGAGAATAGGGCCACCTGGGGCTTGGGGGGTGGGTGGCCTGGGGTCATCATTCAGGAGGATCAGGAGAACAGAGAAGAATAAAGAATAGAAGAGAACAGAGTTACTCAAAGCCACATGACCGAGAAGTAGCAGGTGGAAGGGTCCCAGTGCGATCACGACTGAAGCAGAGGACGGGGGCACAATGAACCCCACTGTCTAAACTCTAACCATCCCCCGCACTCTGATTCCTATTTTAGACAGAATGACCAGTAAAACACCTATTCCACAGATACTTCGTGATCATGAAACTTTTAAGGAAATGTTTGTTCATAAGGACAACTACGTTTATTTTAAGTAATTATTTCCTACTCAGCCCATCCTATGCCATTGCATCTCAGTTCATTCAGTACCACTCGGGTTGCGATTTCAGCCAGCCTGGAATATAGGGTCAACACCCATGACTGTGGGGCCTCTACCAGAACCCAGAGATTATATAGCCAGCACCCAGAGTCTGAAAATCAAAGTCATGATACAGGAGAACAAAGGACTATTTTCAATCCTTGACAGCTAGTGACATTTGCTCCATTCAGTTTTAGACTTGGTACCTGTGAGCCTTTCCTTCCAGATTCTCTCATTTGAAATGGAAATCTCTACCTTGTGCCGTCAAGGACTTCTTCAAAGTCCTGAAGAACAAGAATGTCACTTTAAAGATTACGATGAAGCTGACCCAAATCATGGTATTTTCAATTGCTTTCTAGGCAGCTGAAAGGTGACCAATGAATAAAGAAGACGAAAGAAGATTTTTTTGAAGTGTGGTGTTAGGAAAGAGTACCAAATACACCATGGATTGCAAAAAAAAAAAAATACAAAACAAACAAACAAAAAAAAAACCCAAGCATATCTGTCTCAGAGGAAGGGCAACGAGAGTTGTTTGGAGAGACAAGGGTGACGACATGTCATCGCACATCCTTTGGGCATATTGTCAGGATGGGTCAAGAGCCCTCCCTTGGGAAAAGACATGCTGGGCAAAGCAGAGGATAGGAGAAAGAAAAGAAGACAATCGGCAAGCTGCATTGACACAGTGATTACAACCATGAACTTGAAAATGGCAGGATTGTGAGGATGGAGGAGGAGAGGCAAGGATTTCATCTATTATGGAGTTTGGAAGCAGGAGCGGCATCTACTTCCTAAATAGTTTGCCTCCAGAAACCCTATGAACCTGGAGAAAGGATGAAAGTCACACAAGTGTTGAGGACTCTCATTCATAGAGTCGCAATGAGTCACCTACGACTGGACAGCACTTAACAACAACAACAACAAAGAGACATAGTCGATGTGATAGTACCAAACACCAGCTTACACCTACCTCACTCCTGTACTTCAGATTCTAGGCTTCATAGACTCAAAGATGAGGAGGACCACGCCCAGGGTCTCACTCACCCTCGACTCATATGGCTCAAAAGATAGGCTTTGAATTTAGAGTTAATATTTGGAAGCAGGAGTGGCATCCACTTCCTAAATAACATGCCTCTGGAAACTCTATGAACTTTGATAAAAGTCAATAGTTGTAGAGGGGCTTCAGGCCTTTGGATCATAGGGTCTCTATGAGTTTTGTTCGACTCCAAGACAATAAACAACGATAACATCAGAGTAAGTTAAGGCCTTAAGGCAAACGTGATCAGATCTTGACTGTACTAGAATGCTTTCTGTTGCTCACACAAAGTGAATGGATCTTTGCATGTGGGGAATTTGCATGTGGGAATATTGGAAATCAAAAGGGTAGAATACTGTGAATTGAACTGTGTTCTCCAAAATAAGTATCGGAGTCCTGATCCCTATACCTGTAAATTTAGAAATGGGGTTTTCTGTGTTACATTAATGAAGACATTTCATTATAGATGGATTGTGTCCTCAACCTGATCCTGCCTGAGTCCTTGGGTAGTACAGTTAACACATATGGCCGCTAACAGAAAGATTAGAGGTTTGAGTCCACCCAGAAGGAGCTCAGAAGAAAGGCCTGGCCATGTGCTTCTGAAACACGAGTCTCTAAGAGCCCTGTGGAGAACACGTCCAGATTCACATGCATGCGGTGTCATGACTCAGAGCTGGCCCAATGGTAGCTGAACCAGATAGGCACAGAGACAAGCCAGCACACAGATGGGGTGACACGGAGTTGCCCCAGAAGATCACCAGGGTCTTGTGCTATCACACAACCCTTTCCTTCGGTCTGCAGTCTCGACTAACACCAGATGGGGACCCTGAAGGCTAGAGCTGGAAGGATCCTTCCACACCCTGTGGTGCTCATTAAGTATTCTGTGAGAGCTTTTGGAAATTGCGAATGTGTTAACCTTAGGTCAGAACTAAATCGAAATATATATGCTGCTACATGTTGGGGAAATTAAAAAAAAAAGCCAAAACGCACCACACAACCAAAAACAACTCCAGGGAATTTTCTCAGGCTCTGGAAGACGATAAGAATCACACTGCAGTATATTCTCTTTGCATTGCAGGTGGAAAAAAATAAGAAAAAGCAACACAAAAGCGATCTTCATGAGTCACGCCAAGATTTAGCTGCCTGTGGTACAGCCGGCAGCCTGGTCTCCTGGCCTCCCTGCTCCCAGCAGGCTCTCTCCAAGGCCACACCTACAGCATGGCCCATAGCTAAGCTTGTTGTTGTTAGGTGCTGTCCTGTGGATTACAATTCATAGTGATCCTATGGACGACAGAACAGCCTTATTCTCCCCTGTGCCAGCATCACAATCTCCACCACGCTCAGGCCCGTTGTTGTGTGTCTGTCCATCTTGTTAAGGATCTTCCTCTCTTTCTCTGACCCTCCCCCTTTCCTAGCAGGATGGGACTGGACCCTCTTAAACAGCCTTTCCCAAGTGTATAAGATGATGTGTAAGTTTTAGCATTCTTACCTCTAAGGAGCATTCTAATTGCAATTCTTAAAAGACAGATTATTCTTTTGACAGTTTGTTGTTGTTGTTGAATGCCATTGAGTCAAGCACGACTCATAGCAACCCTACAAATAAAAGGCCTGAAGCCTTTCCATAACTATCGTCATTTATCAAAGTTCATAGAGTTTCCAGAGGCAGCTTGTTTAGGAAGTGGATGCCACTAATATTCTTCACCAATACATAATTCAAAGGAATCGATTCTTCTTCTGTCATCCTGGTATATGGTCCAACATTCAGATGCATTAGTAATTGAAACTATCATGGCTTAGATCAGGGACACAGTTTAGTCTTTAAACTGACATTCTTGCTCTTTAGCACTTTGGAAACGTCCTTGACAGCAGATTTTCCCAGGCAACACATCTTTTGATCTCTTTACTGCAGCTACCACAGGTGTTGATCGCGCATCCAAGTAAAATTAGCTCCTTGACAACTTCAATCTTTTCTCCATCTGTCATGATGATAGAGAGCTAAATAACGTATGACTGTTCAATTACCATCCGTCCCTCTCTCTGTTCTCTGACGGCCAGAAAGTAGTTAAAATTGCTAACTCAATGTTGTCTCACTCTGTCCTTTGCCACTGCAAGTTAGCAAAGTGGTAAACAAAGCACTGGTGCCATTAAATCAATTCCAAATTATGACCAGTCTGTGTTACAGAGCAGAGCTGAACCATGGTGTGATTTCTGGGCTGTGATCTCTACAGCACTGTAAAGGGAAGGGAGCACTGGTGGCCTAGTGCCAAGATGCTGCGCTGCAATCCCAGAGGCACCTGGTTCGAATCCACCAGCTGCTCAGTGAGAGAAGGGGGGCAACCTACTTCCCAATGATTGACTGTCTCTGAAAACTCACTGGAAGTTCAGTTATGGGCCAGTTCCTGCTCGATGGTTCACCACAGCAACAAGTCTTTACAGAAGCAGGTGGCCAGACCTTTCTTCCATTGCACCATGAGGTGGGTACAAATCACTCACATTTAGGTTAATAGTTGAGTACAAACCATTTACCCTGTGCAGGAACTAGTCTCTTTTGCATTCCTTTACCATCATTTTAGTGGGGTCTGTGAACATGTGTGAAAAGCAGTGAAAGTGTATTGTCTACCTACCAAGCAAGTTGGAAGACTTTTAGAAAAGGAACAATGTGGGCACCTAGGAAATTCTTTGTGCTTTCCCTCTTCTGGTGGAAGCTTCCCAGCCCTCTCAAGAAGGAAACGGGACTGCCCCTCTAACACCACAGTTGCCCGCCTCCTCACAACTGTGGCCACCGCGAGGCTAGCACAGGAAAAGAGGGAACAGAGCGCGTTAGTCACGGCTTTCCTTTCCCAGTGCCCTCAGCCCTGGACCACAATGGCAGAAGGTTCTGACCACAGAGCAATTAATTCCCCATGAACATACTTTCCACTTCTGGTTGATTGTCAAAAGCAGAGGCTGTCTTATTCCTCATCTTCTCTAGGTCCTTAGGCAAGGCTAGAGGCAAGCAAGGGCTTCTCTCTGGTGCTAAAGGAGGTGAGATGCACAGGAATAGGATGACCTGCTCGAAGGTCAGGAGGTATCTGTAGAATAGATTTTCTTTCTAGTCATTTTGTCTGGAATAGGGATCTGTGTATTGGGGATAGGCAGAGCTTAGCCACTGGGGTTCATGGTGTCCCAGTTCCCCTGCTTCAGCCCTGAGGTCACTGCATCCCATCTCCCTGCTCCTTCTCAGCCGTGTGGCAGCCAGATCCTTATAAACCAGATGTGAAGCTCAGCCAGGAGAAGCCACCTGCCCAGCAGAACACACCGCCTGAATCCTAGCTGGTCCCCTTGGGTAAAGGTCTTCCTGAGTCCCCTCACTTATGGAAGAAGCCTGAGATGTAGGAAGAACATCACCTCTGGAGTCAGACACAAGTGGTCCAGATCTCAGTTCTGCTACTAGTATTTTCACCCACCAGCTCCCATGAATTTAAGGAGCCCTGGTGGTATCATAGTTAAAGTACTTGGCTGCTAACAGAAGTGTCAGCAGTTCAATTCCACTAGTCTGCTCTATGGGAGCTGAAAGTGGCAGTGTGTTTCCATAAAGACCTCCAGCCTTAAGTACTTTCCAACAGGGTCACTATGAGTTGAAATTGATTGAATACTGTATGTGGACACCGGATATACATTGGACTGGTACCCCTAACTACACATTGGACTGATGTCCCCAACTTTTCACTGGATCAGTAGTCACAACTGTATATTGGGCTCTTACACATAAGGGTACATATCTTCAGCTGCATATAGTACATCTGACCCCCACACGGAATTGGTAGCCTGACTATGTGCTGGACCTGTGGCCTGATTGTGTTCAAGTGAGTTCTGCCACATTCCACATTCTGGCTGCACTCCAGTCAAATAACTTGCCCTTTGGGCCCCAGTTCACTCATCAAAAAATCTTCTGCTATCCAGATCACATCCAACTCTCCTCATTATTTTAAAAATAAATCCCACAAACCAAGTCTGACTTTGAGGTTTTTAAATGATTAAATGAGCTTTCTCCTCTTAAACATTTCTTTTGGAAGAAGACTGAGGTGGAAAAGAATGAAGGGAGAAAGATCAGGAGATGAGGAAGACGAGGGGAAGAGACTTGGATTATTTAATAGCCCTGATGCTCCCCGTCTGTCCCGGACACTAGATGCATCAGAGGAACAAAGAAGATGCAGACCTCGCCCTCACAGGACTTAGAGGTTACAGGGAGTACGGGTCTTGGCCAGTGTGGGGACAGGGGAGATTCACAATGTCCTGTGAGCCACAGAATCTATGGGAATATTACCACAGGGCCTGGCACAAGGCTTGTGAAAAAGCATGTTTGCAGCAGTAACTGGCACATATCTGCAGAAAACAGAGCCTCTAGCAAGCATCCACCATTGAGAGAACTTTACCGTAATATCTGCTTAAAAATAGACTTCAATCATGTTCATCTTTGCTTATACATGTTGACACGAATTCACCTTCCTTGCTTTCATTGATGAAAACCGGTCTGTGATGTGCTCAAAAACCGGTTTGGTTTACCAGTTTCGTTTCGTTTCTTTCTACACTGCACAGAGCAAGACTAGTCTCCCCTTGGCCCTATGGAGGTTCTCAGACACAAAAGTCTTGGCTTGAACCTGCTGGGCGAGCTCTCTCAACGGGCCACAGAAACTGCAACTGGTCAGCAGTGCCCCGGGCATGGGCCACACCTGCCCTACCTCAAAAAGCATCTGCACACACTGCAGCCCAGTGGAAGTGGTTGCCATTGTCATTGTTGGGCGTTTTGAGTTACTTATCAGTTCATAGCAGCCCCTTGAGCGCAACACAGGGTTTTCTAGTCTACAATCATTACCGAGCAGGTCACTAGCTCTTTCTCCCAAGAAGTGGGTTCAAATTGGCAGTCTTTCTGTTAACAATTAAATATTCAAACCTTGCGACAACAGAGCTCCTTTCAGCAAGTGTTGGTCCTTACCATTTTTATTTATTTTTTTTATTAAGGAAAAGGTAAACACTGAAATCTTAACGCGGGGGTGGAAAGCGAGCAGGGTTGTGAGACCAGGCAGCTGGGAGTGGCTGCAGAGGAACAGGGGAAGGAACAACGAGGTTGCCCATGATCTTGTTCTCTAAGATTTGGTCATTTGGACTTGACTGTGTGGGCAGTAGAGAACTGAATGGCCTTTTGATCAGGATAGTGGCTTGGTCAGGTCTGCGGTTTACATGCAGGGTTCACTCTGAAGGCTGTAGGCCAGAATGGAAGAGAGAGTGGGTGAGGCAAGAGAAGAGGAGTCATTCTCTGTATGACTTTGAGCAAGTCACTTCCTCTCTCTGGGCCTCCATGTCTTCATCTAAAAGAATGAGAAGGTTGGCTTCAGTCAGTGACTCTGGCCGTGAAAATGGTATCTATAACAGAATCACTGGGGGAGATTTTACCAAAATGACTGGGCTGAATGTAAAACAAATGAGACATCTGAGGGGAAAACTCAGGTAATCCAACCCTATACCCAATTCATCAAAAGTTTCTCACCTGGATAGATTTTGAGGTCCTCTCCAAGTGAGGAGCCCGTCCATACTTGAAAATAAGCCCTTCGCCTGTTTTACTCACACTCAGCCCATTCTAGTAGAACATTTTGAATGAATTCTGCAGATGGTGCAATGTTCCTTCTCTTTCTGATTAGAATCGAGGTTGATGGAGCCTGGTATGGCTGACCTTGGGGCACCTAGATTCCCCACCTGCTCTATGATCCATGAGCCACCTGTAAAATGCTTCCACACAGACTTAAAAGTCACCAATGAACTCAGAAACTCAGGGTAACTGACCTGGGCATTGCCAAAGTAAGGCATGGACATACAGCCAAAACTGAGATTTTTTTTTAAAATAATTTATTATCTTTTTTAATTGTCTTATGACTTGAATGGAGGTTTACAAAGTAAATTAATTTTGTATTCAACCATCCATATACATTTTGTTCAAGAATATTCATTTCCATGCTCACAATGTAATGCACATTTCCCACTTCTTCATTGTCATTCTGATTTTCACTAATCTTTATCTGTGTCTCTCTGTTTCTTCTCTTTTTCTAGTCATATTACATTGATCATCTCCTGACTGGATACTGTCTCTCCCTTTACCAATCTTAATATATACCTTTTATCTATTTGTGGAACTCTAGCAGGATATGCCAAGAAATTTGGAAGATAGCTAATTGGCCAACTGACTGGAAAAGATCTGGATTTGTTCCTATTCCCAAGTAAGGAGATCCAAAAGAATGTGGACTTTATCAAACAATATCACTATATCACATGCAAGCAAAATGTTGCTTAAGATATCCAAAAACAGTACATAGAAAAATAACTGCCAAATGTCCAAGCTGGGTGCAAGAGGTCATGACATCAGCGATATCATTGCTGATGTCAGATGAATCTTAGCTGAAAGTAGATAATACGAGAAGAGTGTCCTTTTTTGCTTTTTTGATTCTGCAAAGGCTTATAACTGTGTTTCACTACAAGCTATGGCTAACATTGAGAAGAATGGGAATCCCAGAAAATTCAATGACTTTGAGTATTCAGTACTCTAAGAAGAGATTCTTGAACATACCATGGTCTACTAGGAGAGTAAACATGTCTGTCCTGGAGAAAGTGACACTTGGTTATTCCCTGGAGACAAGGATTTTGAAGCTCCATCTCACATACTTAGGGCATGTTGTCAGAATGGCCAGTCCTTGAGGAAGGACATGCTTGGAAGGACTGAGGGTCCATACAAGAGAGGTAGACCCTGGGTAAGATGGATTTGCACACTGACTGTGGCAGTGGGGTTAGGTGTGTCAGAGATAATGAGGTTGGCTCAGGATAGGGCAAGGTTCAGATCTGTTGTTCATGGAGTCACTATGAGTGGTAGTTGACTCGATGGCACCTAACAACAACATACTTAAGCCAAGAAGCTGTTGTCTAAACAGAGCAAGAGTTTAAAATCAAGAATGGGGTGCACAAGGGATGTACCCTTTCTCTTATTAAAACTTTACACTCACCAGATTGTTGACAAGGCTGGACTTTATAAAACAGAATTTGACATGAAGATTAGAGAAAGTCTCATCAATAACCTGCATGATGCGGATGACACAGCCTTCCTTACTAAAAGTGGGGAGTGCAAATGTTTACTCCCCTCTATCTACCGTCCCATCTCTAGTAGAAAACTACAAATCCTCAATGGGAAATTGGACCACAGTAACTAGTTTAAACCATGGGGAATTGGGCCAGAACCCTGGGAGAGGAACATCATGCTTGGGAGGGTGGAAGAACAGTGTAAGAGAGGAAGTCCCTCAATGAGATGAAGTAACTCAGTGACTGGGGTAACGGAGGTAGGTGTGTCAGAGACGATAAGATCGGCACAGGATAGAGCAGGATTCAGAGCTATTGTACATAGGGTCTCTGTGAGTCGCAGGTGACTCGAAGCCACATAACAACAACAATTAGCTCAAAGCATAGATTGACTGCAAGTGTGGTCCTCAGTCAAACCATCAGCCTTGCCAGTCTCTGGAGTAATCACGAGCCATGCGCAGACCAGCGAGCAAGTGTCCTCCTCCGGAGTTCCAACTCCACAGAGAAGGAAGAGCCCTTGAGAGGAAATGAGACCAAGTGCAATCTCACGTTAACAGACCAAGAGCCCAAGGTAAAGAAAAGAACTAATCTGTCTCCCAAAGTGTTGCAATCCTAGGGCATACAAGTGTGTGCATGTAATCCCACTTAAGAATAGAGTTTTCTTTGTTGTTAATGAAGCACTACCAGCATAGAGTAAGTCTAAAACCCACTAACCTTTTAGATACAAAGAGTAAATTGGGCACCGAGACCAATAAAATTCAAGCCAACTATTGAATAAGTCTAACTTAAAGACACTCTTCATACAGTTGCTCCAGCCATGGCTCCAGGAGGAGCGTGTCCATATTTCTCCCATGAAGCAGCTGGTGGATTTGAACCTCTGACTTTTCACTTAGCAGACTGGCAAGTCATCCACTCCACCACCAGGACTCAGAGAAATGAGTAAGAACAGAGGAAAGGACAGATGCCATGTGGAGATCCCCAAGAAACACAGAGGAGCTGCGACAAAAATATTCCCTAAGAACGCACAGAGAGCCATTTCCTAGTGCTGACGTCTGGATTCAGACTCCTAGCTGACTCAGCTGTGAACGTGTAATTTGTTTATTCATTAAGGAATCCTGGTGGCACAACAGATAAAGTGCTTAGCTGCTCATTGAAGGTTGGTAGTTAGGACCCACTCAGCTGCTCCCAGCAATGATTGTGGAAAGATTGATTGCCATTATTACGTATTGTCAAATCCAGGCACTGACTCATAGCTGACCCTTCCGTGAGTTTTCAGAGACAATTAATCACATGGGAGGATATTGACCACCTTTCTTACACAGAGAAGCTAGTGGATTCGAACCACGTGCCCTTGGTTTGGCAACACAACTCCTTACCACTAAGCCACCAGAGCTCCCTGTAATCTAGAAAGATTACAGCCAAGAAAAGCCCACGGAGCAGTTCTACTCTGTTACATGGGGTCACTATAAGTCGGAATCAACTCAATGGAATTAAATAACAGTACCAAATCCCATAAAATTTTTTTTCTTACTGTTACAACAGCATTAAGAAATTAAGATAGGCCTTGTTGACCCCATATCAGGGGCAGATTACCCAAAAAGGATTTATGTATGGCTTACTGTGTTTCATATATGTTTCACCACTATTCTCTACAGCTTATTAAGCAAGCACGAATGTATCAGTGCTTATCTTATTTACTGGGTGCTCAGTTTCTGTTCCAGGATTGCAAATCTGAAAAGAGGTTTTGATTCTAGAGGGATAGAGGTAGGTACCAACCATGCCCAGAAACAAAACCTTGCATGTGGAGGCAAAAATTGTAGTGAAATTGTTCACTGCAGATTCCTAAATAAATGCACGGAAGCCTGTGCTTTTGTTGCTTATTGGCCGTCAGTGCAAGGCCTGATGAGAGGCCGGTCCCTTAAGGCCCTGACTGGGCTTTTATTTCTGTGACTTTAAGGTTTCCTGTTGATATCTGAAAAACCGGGCTGCAGCTATGAAGAAAAAAAGGAAAAGGCATGACAGGGTTCCAGGATGGTGGAAAGCCCTGAAGAATTCCCTTAACCCACCTAGGGGCCTGCACCTGGTACCCACTCCTGTAGAAAGATGGTAGGACAAAAGCTCCAGCAAATTCCACTCTGTGAAGAGAGGGATCAGGGGCAGGAAGTGGCTGCAATTTAACTCCAAATTATGACCATTAAAACCAAGAGGGCCACCCACCTTTCAGAGGCCATGCTTACAGACTACTGGGGAATTCCCCAGAGGGCTTCTTCCTTCCCTGAGGCAACAGTTGGTCAGCCTGGGTCACACCACAGCCCACAGTCCATTTTACAGCATGGTTTGTGCCCACAGCTCAGGGAAGCCAGGGGAAGGCCACTGTCCCTGCGGCCGACCCTGGGGTACACCCTAGAGTCAGGTTGTTCCCCCTGGAGATCCTATCTCCAGGTTTGGCCTCCTGGCTCTGGAATGAACCGAGACACACAACTAACTCACCTCTCAGCAACTGAAATAAAATCACAGACGTTCTCAAAAGAGCAGAGCCCAGACTAAGGGCTCTGGATTTTTACTTTGGGTAACTGCAAACCAATCCAATTTGCCACTTAGTTATCGTTGAACTTCCCTCTTCTTGTCTATGAAGCTGGGTTAAGAGCACCTCTGGCCTTGGGTTCCTGTTAGAAGTGGACATGGATTGATTGTTAAAGACAGACCTTGCTCATAGATTGGCTCCTGCCCTCTGTCTTGCTCACTTTGTTTGCCTCAGGCAGCTGCTCTACCCAAGGTGGCCCAGCATTTTCTTGGCTGTGGTTGTCTGGCCTAGATTTTCCAGAAGTTAAGGAGCCTCAAAGCAAGTTGAGAAATCCTCAAGTGTGACATTGCATCATTTGTTTCATTTATTCCAATGTACTCATGATAAGGCATGCAGGTAAGACTTTGTGACATCCATTCAGAAGCAAAATTAACAATTATAATGACAACAGTAGTTCAAAGATTAGAGGCCAAATCTTCAGACTTCATGTTTTTACCCTTTCACGAGTCATCTAGGGAGGAAGGCTTCACCACGGCTCACACTCAGCAAAGGTCTTTCATGGCCAGAGTCCCAGACTGATGGTAGCAGACAGAATCTTAGTCGACAGCTTCTGCCTTCTGAGACTATCGGATTCTTGGAAAAGGTTCCATCTCTGCATTTTGCCAGTGAATCAGCAGAAATTAAATGTTTATATGTGACTTCTTTACTTTGGCCTCTTACAATCTAGGAAAAGGTGGTTCAAAGACCAGTGTGTTATATTTACATTTCAGGGTAGAAATTAATCTTTTCTTCGAGGTTAGGGAAGTTGTTTAGATTTATTGCTCAAGACTAGTTTACAAAGATTTGACAAAGATTCCATGCTTCCTTTCACGACAGTGTGTGAAGTTGCTAGGGATTGAATTGTTTCTCCCAAAATATGTGTTGTAAATCCAGATTTATGTGTCTGTGTTTCATTGACTGAACAAAGGCATTCAACTCTGCAAATAACATCTTATGGATAACATTAGACAGAAAAGGAATTTTAAAAAAACCCCTTCGTTGTGCTCGTGAGAAACCCATACATACAGCAAGAGGCAGTCTTTCAAATAGAAGAGGGAGAATGCTGCCTGGTCTAAAAATCAGGAAATATGTATGTCAGAGTTGTATCCTTTTACCATACTTGCTCCATCTGAATGCTGAATAAATAATCCAAACCAGATTATATGAAGAAGAATGTGGCATCAGGATTAGAGAAAGATTCATTAACTGTGATCTGTAGATGACAGGACTTTGCTTGCTGAAATTGAGAAGCACTTACAGATGACAAAAAAAAAATTTAAAAAAATCTACAGCCTTTGAAATGAATCATGCCTCAACACAAAGAAAACAAAAATTCTCACAAGTGGCCAAAAAACAGCATCAGAATGAAAACAGAAAAAATTGAAGTTGTCAAGGATTTCATTTTACCTGAATCTGAAATTAATACCAATGGAAGCACCAGTCAAGAAGTCAAGGGATATACTAATGACCTCTTTAGAGGGTTCAAAGCAAGGATTAGGGCTCACTTGACTCAACCCATGATATTTTCTGTTGTCTGATGTGCATATGAAAGCTGAACAGGAAATAAGAAATACTGAAGAGGGGTAAATGTCTTTGAATTAAGATATTAGTGGTGAATGTTAACTATCCCATGGACTGACTATCATAGAGAGCTTTAGTGGTGTCCATATGATGTGTAGTTCAAGTTCACCAGTGGCTCCAAAGGAGAAAGATTAACCTCATGTGGCATTTACAGCCTCTGAAAATCCTCTGGAAGGTCTGCTATGAGTCAGTTCCGAGTTGATGGCAACGAGTTTGAGTTGAGTACGAGCTGCCAAAGAACACAATCTGTCTTGGAAGACATACAGCCACCATCTCGTCAGAAGTGAGGATGGCAAGACTTTGTCACATGTACTTTGCACGTGTTTTTAGGAGGGACTAGTCCCTGAAGAAGCGTGTCATGGTTGGTGGGGTAGAGGATCATCAAAAAAGAGAAAGGCCTTCACAGAAATACCTTGACCCTGTGACTGCAACAAAGGGGCTTAATCACTGTAACGATTATGAAAGGGGCAGTGTATAGGAATGGGAGACAATCAACCAGCTTGTATTTAGGATCGCCATAGATTGGAACCCCCTTCATGGCCCCTCATAACAGCAATCTGGTTCTTGGGAAAATTAAATAGACTAATCTGCGAAGTGCTCAGAGTAGTTCTTAGTAGACATTGTTGCTATTGTTAGGTGCTGTTGAGTGGAGTACGACTCATAGTAACCCTATAAACAACAGATCTGGACCCTGTCCTATCCTGTACCATCACATAATCTCTGACACACTTGAGCCCATTGCCACAGTCATTGTGTCAATCCATCTCATTGAGGGTCTTCCTCTCTTTTGCTGACTCTTCACCTTTCCACGCATGATTTTCCTTTTCAAAGAATAACCTCTCCTAGCAACCTGCTCAATGTGTGTAAGACAAAGTTTCACCATTCTTGCTCCTAAGAGACACTCTGATTGCACTTTCTCCAAGATATATACCATGGGATATGTTAGCTACTCTTGTGTTCGCTACAGGAATATCACAATCATTATGGTGACAAAGCCTCAGAAAAAGCAGCCATAGAGGTTGAATGAAAACTAAAAAGGCTAAATGTCTTGTAAGCCGTTGGTGGTGTAGTCATGTGCCATCCAGTGGGAACTAACTCATAGCTGACCCATCAGTGGGTTTTCAGAGGCTGTAAATCACACAGGAGATTGAGCATCTTCCTTCCATGAAGCGGCCAGTAGATCCGAACTGTTTTCCTATGGGTTGGCAAAGCAACTCCTTACCACTAAGTCACCAGAGCTCCCTCTTCTTTTTTTATTTTTTTATTGGTAAAAACATATTGGGGGTACAAGGAGGTGAGGGTTGGGGGCAGAAGGGTGAGGATGGGCCAGGATGCAG
>NW_006399844.1:1888857-1925693 GCF_000299155.1 Elephantulus edwardii | reverse complement strand
AACAGAACAAAATATGTGGTGCATTTAGGATGTCGGTCCTCTTGTGCATGTTGCCACTGTTTAGGTCATCAGACTCACAGTGACTTTCAGCAATCCATTGCATAGGTAATCGTCCTCTTTGGCCTGTCCAATGCATAGGTAATCATCTTCTTTGGCCTGTCTAATGCATAGGTAATCTTCTTCTTTGGCCTGTCCAATGCATAGGTTATTGTCTTCTTTGGCCTGTCCAAGGAGACCCAAACCTGCAGATGGCGGTCATGCATCCTATCCCCCACCTCCTACACAGGTGGCCAGTGGGGCGCGCCCCCTCCCCCAGCGCAGGAGGCCTGCGGGGAGGCACGCAGCCCCCCCAGCACAGGCGGCTGTTGGGGGCACGCCCCCACCCCACCGCACGGTGCTCGGCTGGTGTGCAGCCCCTCTTGTGCGGGCAGCTGGAGGGCACCTGCTTCCCTCACAGCCACCATCCTGGCTCCAAGAATTCTCTCCAGACCAAGTCCACCTTGTGGCAGTGTGGTGGCTTCACTGTACCAGTCTTGAGGAGGGCCGGTGCCCAGCATCCATCCTGGGTGAGGGAATCCATTCTTTCTGGCTGTGGAAGCCTCATGGAGCTGCAGTGGCTGTGCAGCACAGCGAGGGCTCTGCAGCGGGGGATGGGGGGGTGGGTAGCCACGAGACTCACCCATTTCTCCTTGGGAATCCTTGAATTCCTGTTGTTGAGCCTCGATCTTCACTGAGGGCCAGTCATCAACTGTTTAAGTGTTCAATTATCAATAAGTTGAAGTCTGTGGAAGGCCATAATGGCCCTGCTTTAAGTGGTTCGCTGCTCCCATCTGCCTCTGCCTCCATCTTGGATCCCTCCCAGAGCTCCCTCTTGTAAACCACAGGAAAATATTTTTCCAGAAGGAATTGGTCAACAGGGTCATGGATGCTGGAAGGTCAGGCAAGACATTAAGACTCACTAATGAAACTGGGCTGCTCCTTAGAGGCAAGGATTCTGAAATTTCATCTGCGATATGTTGGGCATGTTGCACGGAGAGACTAGTCCTTGGAGAGGAACATCATGTTTGGAAGGGTGGAGGGACAGTGAAAGAGAGGAAGACCCTCGATGAGATGGATTGATTCAGTGTTATGGGTAATGGGAGTAGGTGTGTCAGAGACAGTGAGGTAGGCACAAGATAGAGCAGGGGTTAGGGCGCTTGTACACAGGGTTGCTATGAGTCTCAAGCAACTCAATGGCACATAACAACAACAATGATGAAGTTACTTGTGACTTTGCCATTGATGTTTTGGTGATATGAGAAGGGCATAAACTGTTTTGCAGTACTGAAAATGTGGGAGGTGAGACACTGGAGACAATTAGGTGAATTATTTCTAGTGGTTGGAAAAGGAAATGAATGTGTAGGAATGGTAATTGGTAATGGGATGGCAAAACTGATAGCCATCTGCTTGGCAAATACCCATTTCAATCAGCTAAGCAGGGAAATTATTAAAACCCACAGCTTAGAGATGAGAAAATTGGAGTAGACTGAAGCCAAGTGGCAGTGAATGGCAGAGGGAGGGTAAATGCCAGTCTTTAGCATTTCCTGTTCTTTAGTATTGTGTGCAAGAAAATATTAAGCAACAATTGACTGAGCTTCTTTATCACTCTAAACATCCAAAGACATTTCTTGTTGAGTTGGGTGGAGAGGTAGCAGGGGAGGGTGGGGATATACGTGTGTCAGACCCTGCACTGGGTGTCCAAAGCATGCTTTGTCATCTTTTGAAAACTTTGGTTCAGTTCTTACACTTCATGTTTTCTTCTATTGCCTTGAGGTGCTGTACATTCAAAAGTAAATTGAAGGATGTCCTCTGACATCCGTTCTGGTCTTTTGTTTAAAATTATTTGCTTTCTTCATATATAATGTCCTCGGGGTCATCCCATGACTCATCTGATCTTCGTTCATTAGTGATCAACACATCAAATTTATTCTCAAGATGGTTTCTAAATTCAGATAGAATATACTCAAGATTGTACTTTGGCTCTCGAGGACTTGATTTCATTTTCTTCAGCTTCAACTTGAACTTGTTTACCAGTACTTGGTGGTCTGTTCTGCATTAAGCCCCTGTCCTGGTCTGATTGATGGTAATGAACTTCTCCATCTCCTCTTCACACAGATGTAGTTGATTTGAAACCTGTGCATCTCTCATGATGAGGTCCACATGTATGATTAGCAGTTCTCTTGTGAGGAAGAAAGGAATTTGCAATAAATAAGTCATTAGTCTCGCAAAATTCAATCATATGATCTTCAGCCTGTGTGTTTCTAGCATCAAGGCTATATTTTCTAACCATTAATTTTTTTTTTCAGTTTTCACACTCTAATCACAACCAATTGTCAATGCATCTTGATTGCATGCTTGACCCATTTCAGACCCCAGAAGTTGGTAAAAGTCTTCAATTTCTTCATTTGTATATTGGCCATGTCAACTAACCTTCTACTGATGTATCCCTATCCTTTTACAGTGTATTATTTGAGGATAAATCTTGAAATGTTCTTTTTGACAACATGACGCTGTCCCTCTCTATTTTTCATTCCTGGCATGGTAGGACATATGTTTGTCAATCCCAAATAAACACTATCAGTCTAACTCATCTCATTAACGCCTGGGATACCAATCTTCAAGTGTTCCTTTTTATTTCTGAGAACTTCCCATTTTCCTTGATTCAAATGTCATACATCCCACATTTTTATTGGTAATGGATGGCTGGAGCTATCCTTCCTCTTTGAGTAGTGCCACATGAGCAAATCAAAGTCCTGAAAGCTTTACTCTATTCATATCATTAAGATCACCTCAAGGAAGCAACTCTTCCTCAGTTATATTCTGAATAACTTTCAAACTGAGAGAGAGAGAGAGACTCAGTGTCCAGCACTGTATCAGATAATGTTCCACAGATACTTACAAGGCTTTACTAGTGAGTTGGTTTGGGATTTTTTTTGTGTTGTGTGTCTGTGGTATTGGGGATTTTTTCCCCCCGGGTGTAGATTGTCAGATCTACTTGTCGATTCTGTTTACCAGTGGTGACTCTGTTGATATTTGGAATAGTGGTAGCATAGTTTCCAGCATCCCACTATACACAAGCCACCATGGTATGACACACTGGGAGATAAGCAGTGGAACAACCTTATCGGTATATATTACTGTTATTCCCCCATTTGAAAGATGAGGAATCTGAAAGAACGAAGGTTATTCAGTTAACAGGCAAGGGTTTTGTTGCTGGTTGGGGTTTTTTTTGGTGGTTTGCATATAATCATTCATACATGTTATGTTTCTTTTATTTATATTGTTTTATACACCCATGTTTATACAATCATTCTTATACATGGCTTCATTCTTGTACATTTTGGTTTTTACAATAATTTCTATGCATTGTATTTTATTTTATTTGTAACTATTGGTCTATGACTTTCATCACCCCTTCTCCTCAAGTTTCCTTTTCACCTCTCCTATTCCTTCACACTCCCCCATCCATCCACTAATCTCTGTGCTCCTATGGATTTCTTCTCCTTTCTTCTGCACTGCTTCTCCCCCTCTCCTTCTCCTTTTGAGCAGTTTTACATATCTTGTTCCTATTTGCTAATTTCAATAGCCATACTATCCTTATCTCAATTTTTGTAATAGCAATAAATCGAAACAACCCAAGTACCCATCATCAAATTAATGAATAGAGAAACTGTGGTATATTCAAACTATGGAAGACCATGCAGCACTAAAGAGCAACAAAGTATTAATAAATAATAATATAACACAGGAGATACTAGAAGGCATTTGGTTGAGTGAAATATCTCAGTCACAAAAGGACAAATACTGCGTACGTCCACTACTGTGAAAATAGGGCTACTGAGGGATCGAGGGGAGTGTAGAGGAGAAGGGTGAAAATAAAAATAGTGAGGGGTTTTGAACGTAGGCTTTTGGATCTGGGTCCCATGTTCTGACCCAGTGTTCTACACTGCCTCCTGGCATGGGCTTTCTTCTGCATGCCTCACAAAATTGTTTTTTGTGTACTATTGAGTCTGAAGAGTCAAGCCACACAAATACTTAAGCTGATTCTGCAAAATTCTTCCTAATCTGCCACAACTGAAACTGCTAATTAAAAACAAACCAAAGAATAGTCAAACCAGCTGCTCCTGAGTCAATTCCCACTCATGGCAACCTGATGTGCTTCATATAGACCTGTGTTCCTTCCACAGGGTTTTGAGCACATCCCGAGCCGTTCCCAAGAGCAGCTTTCTTCTGGTGTCTCTGGGTGGGCCTAGAGCTTGTGGTTGGTGGCCAAGAACGACACCATCTACTGATCCAGATGTCTATGCCATGGCCCCTACACTGAATTTCACACTCTTTCCTACACCCGAGCTGGCCTTTCATCTGCCCTTCCTACTAATGAAGTGTTTCCCTATTTCTTTCCTGATGACTCACACTCCTCTGATAAGGTTTTGTTCAAAATCACCCCTTCAGTGAAGTCTTCTCCATCTCCTCCCCACCCACCCTCTCTGTAGGTCCCAGACACCTTGCTCTTAGCTCTGTGGTTATATTCACTGTCTGTCTTAGCTCACTCTCTCATGCCATCAAGTCAGAACCAATTCATAGCCAACCCACTAGCAGATTTTTCAAAGGCTGTAAGTAGAACAGGTGGAAATTGGCCATTTTTCTGCTGTGAAGAAGCTGTGGGCCTGAACCACCCACCTTTGGGTTTGCAGCTCAATCCTTACCTTCTAAACCATGAAAGCTCCCACTTTGTTAACTAGTTCTGCTGTAAGAGAAATGCCTCAAGTGGTGGTTTTAATGAAGAGCAACGATGTCAGGCTGGAGACCAAGGTGCATCTGATCCAAGCTATAGTCTTCGCAATTACGTTCTATGTGTCAGAGAGCTGGACAGTGGCTAGGGATGATAGAAAGAGAATTGATGCCTTTGAACTGTGGTGCTGGAGAAGAGTGTTGAATATACTATGGACTGCTAGGAGAACAAACAGCTTTGTACTGGAGAGGGTGAAGCCAGACAGCTCCTTGGAGTCAAGGATTCTGAAGCTTCATCTGACGTACTTTGGGCATGTTGCAAGGAGGGACCAGTCCTTGGAGAGGGACATCATATTCGGGAAAGTGGAGGGATGGCGCAGAAGAGGAAGACCCTTGATGAGTTGGATAGATTCTGTGATTGGGGTAGTGGTAGTGAGTGTGTCAGAGACGGTAAGGTTGGCACAGGATAGAGCAGGGTTTAGGGCAAGTGACTCAATGGCACATAACAACAACAACCATTTAGTGAGTCAGAAGTCCAAAATCAAGGTGCCATCTCTAAGGAATGACTCTCTCTCTCTTTCTTTCTTTCTCTCTCTCTCTCTCTCTGTTGGCTCTGGACAAAAGAAACTTCAGTTTTTGCTTCCTAATTCTGTGGAGGTCTCCATGCCTCTTGTCACCTATCTTATCTCATCTCTCTTTGCCTATTTAAATTTATTTTTATCTCTTGTAAGAAATTAACCCTAAACACACCATGCGCTAATTCTACCTCATTAACTTAACATAAAATTCATTCCAAAAGCAAGCAGTTCAGTCCTAGCACTGCCTTATTATGTCTTTCATCTGCTAAATCACATACATGCCCACGCCTGGCTTCTTGGCTCAACCCTGAGCTCCTTGCTCAACACAGCATGGGTGTGTCCAAAGGCACCCCAAAATGCTCACAGTATCAGTGAGCTACTGAAGTACATGTGTCTAAATGGAATCTGAGATGTCAAATTTGTCTACCGTATGTGCTAGCAAACCAAGCTAAATAAATTCCAAGCTTGCTGAAGCCTTTTCACTTGTTTCCACATATACTCTGCTATGCATTCAGTGCACACATGCATGCATGCACACATATTTACACGTGAGAGCATACACTCCCTGGGAAACCCCACCCTCAGGCCATTCTCTTCCGCACAGCCTTCCAGACATCCAAAACCCCTCCCTTTTCTACATACAATGTCCTCACAACTCTGAGAAGGCTGTGTTTCCAGACCCTTTCACGGAGAGAGGTGGTGTCCAGTGGAAGAATCCTCACCTTCCCAGGTTCAGTTCCCAGTCGGTGCACTCAAGCACCATCATCACACATCTGTCACTGGAGACTTGGGTATTTCTATGATGCTGCAGGGATTTCAGTGGAGCTTCCAGAGTAAGAAGGAGTAGGATGAAAACTCTGGCAATCTGCTCCCAAAAATTCCACTCACTGACATTTAGTCAATTGCCATTCACAGTGACCCTCTCGTGCGTTTCCACGACTGTAAATCTTTACTGGAGGAGATGGTCCATATTCGTCCCGAGGAGCAGCAGGCAGTTTTGAACCACTGGTAGATGAACCTCAGGTTAGTGGCGCAATGCTGAACACACCGCCTCACTGCACCTGATCATGGAACTGACTCAGTGCTTTGTGGTACCTGGCGTCACAAGTTGGGAGCAAAGTCATGGCAGCGAGTAACAGCAAAGAGTTACAACTTCAGCAGAGTCAGTTCTTGTGACAGACAAGACTGTCCCCACACAGGAAGAAGTGGCTGCCAGCTGTAACAGCAGCCTTGGAAATATTTTCATAGCGGTTTGTGACTTTCTTGGTCTTTCATGCTCATTTACTTTCAACATCACAGAAAGAGAAAGGAATTACTATAAACCTGCTTTAGAAACAATGCCCCTGAGTAGTGCAAATGCTTGTCCAAAAATTAAAGGTTGATGGTTCAAATCCACCTAGAGCTACCATGGGATAAAGACCAGTTGACCTGCTTCTGTAAAGCTTAGAACCAAAAAAATCCCAAGGGGCAATTCTTCTCTGTAAGACGTGAGGTTGCCGTGAGTTGGAATCAACTCAGATTTTTGTGTTTTTTGGTGTGGTGTGGTTTTTTTGTTTTTTGGGTTTTGGGGGGTTTTTCTGTTTGAGTTTTTTGTTGGTTTTTTGGGTTTTTTTTCTTGACAAGTGAAGAAATTGAGACTCATAAAGCTTAAACGATAACACACAGACACATCTCTGCTCTGAGACAGGAAAGATCCAGGCAGTTGTTGCTGTTGTTGTTGTTGTTATTATGTACTGTGGAATTAGAACCAATGCATAGCTGGGTTGAAACTCAGGAGGTTTTCAGAGGCAGTAAACCACATGGGAAGAGATTTCACATCCTTCTCCTGAGGAGAAGCTGGTGGAGTCAAACCCTGTGCCTTTGGGTTTGCAACGCAGTTTCTTACCACTAGGCCACCAGCGAAATGCAGGCAGAGCACCTAATAAATAATTAGTGATGACATCAATGGTTACTGTGTCCTCTCTTACTAGTAGGTCTGAAGACTTCCCAACCTAGATCTTGGAAGTTTCCAAGCTTGACACCACATTACTATGCAGTCTTTATCTTCTCGAGCATAGGTGCTCTGGTGGCCTAATGGGTAAGAAGCTGCACTGCCAACCTAAAGGCAGGTAGTTCAAGTCTACCAGCTACTCAATGAAAGAAAGATGGGCAATTTCCTCTTGTGCAATTTACAGCCTCTGGACACCCACTTGGAGGGTCAGCTATGAAACAGCTCCAACTCTATGGCACCTAACAACAATCTTCCTAGACACATCACATCCCAAAACAGCAAAGAGTTCAAAAGATCGCCTGTCTCATTTTGCAGCAGGCTTATGCTGAGAGAGCAGAGAGTGGCTCTTACCTGTATAATATGCTCATATTTTTTCAGAGGAACAAACATGAGGTATTTCTTCCTTATTTCTACAACTGTATTTCCCCAGGCAAGCATCTGCCAACATCTTACCTGTATAAATAAATAAACAGGTAAATGTAGTCTGGCTTTACTAATTCAGGTACATCAAGGGACGTGCAGGTTGAATTTAGGACTGCTATTAAATAAATACACTTTTCCTACTTTCAACCATACATAATTCCCCGTAACAGTATCCTCATGTTGAAGGTGCTTAGAAGATGTGCTTTAATGGATAGTTTATTGGGATTTGTAATTAGCAAAGCAATTGCAAGCACTTTAAAGTACTTGCAGGCAGATTAAGCCCACTAAAGAAAATCAGCCACTTAAAAACACAATGGCAGTATCCATTTGCACGCCAGCAAGTGCTGTGCCAATTAGAAATGCATATACTCAAACAGCTAGTGTAAATCTTAGAACAGCTAGTGCAGAACTGCACCAGAAGGAAGCCTAGATAAGGCAGGTATGAAGATTGAGGCTAACACAGATCATTGAAGGCAAGCTAATATGGTACTAAGATCCTTCCAACTGGAATAAGTCAAAGAAGAAAACAAAGCAAAAGGATATGATTTGAGGGACAGGAAAGAGCTGGCATCTGAGCTAAGGCCTAGATGATCAAGAGATGGGAAGACGGAAGTATTCATTATTCCAGGCAGACAGAAGAGTGAGTTCAGAGACTTAATCTCTTTGTTATGTTGGTTCCTGAATCAAAAGGTTCTGAGTCAAACATTTAAAAGAAAGAAAAATGCAAGCAAGGTGCTGAAGGGCGATTGTTTTAGGTGCTGTTGAGTCAGTTCTGCATCACAGCAAGCCCAGATACTACAGAATGACACACTGTGCACTCCCGTATCATCCTCACAGTCGTTGCTGGTTTGAGGCAACCGTTGCAGACACAGAGTCAATCGGCCTCCTTACGGGTCCTTATCACTGAGCCTCTCCCAAACTGTCCTTTGAAGATGTTGTTAGGAGCCATCAAGTCAAGCATTTCTTCTAGCAACGCTGTGAGCCACAGACCTGAACCCTGTCCTGTCCTGTCCTGTGCCATCTTCATCACCTCTGAAAATCTTGAGCCCATAATTGCAGTCACTGTGGTCAGTCCATCTCATTGAGAGTTTTCCTTTTTTCCATCTGATCTTTCCTATCACGATGTCCTTTCTTAAGGAATATCCCCTTCTAACAACATGCCCTAAGTATGTGAGATGAAGCTTCACTATCCTTGCCTCTAAGGAGCCCTCTGGCTACACCTTCTCCAAAGAATATGTGTTGGTCCTTTTGGCAGCCCATGGGCTATTCAGTGTACTTCTTTAACCCCACAAATCAAAGGCATCAATTCTTCTGTCATTGTTATTCACTGTCCAGCTCTCAGATGCATAGCAAGTGGTTGAAAAGACTATAACTTGAATCAGTTGAAGCAGGGGCACTTTAGTCTGCAAACTGACATCATAAAGTGTATAACATTCTTGTTAAGATTGGCTGGGATTGTGCACCTAACAACAACAACATAGAGTTCTGTTTGCCTAGTGGAAAGGTGGGTGATTTTAATCAGCAGCCCTCAGGCCTGGTTTTAATTGTTTTTGGTCAAACATTCTAAGTGGCATAGCACTGGTTTGTCCATTTGCTGTACAGATGTAAGTCGTGGCTGCTGTGATGCTAAACACTGTGACACTGATGTGTCAAATGCGATAATGGTTACCCAGGAAGGACAGTGTTTGGTGGAGTTCCCCTATTAAAACAAGCTTGGAAGCAGGAGTGGCATCCACTTTCAAAATAGCTTGCCTTCAGAAACTCTATGGATGTGGAGAAACAATGGAAGTTAGTTATGCAAGTGTTCAGGTCTTTCATTCACAGGGTCTCTATGAGTCGTCTATGACTCGACAACACCTAACAACAACAACAAAGTGCAAAGAAGTTGTCTGAAGTTCATTAAAGGATTGGTCAGTTTTAGCATCTTTCAAGGCTTAAAAAGGGTTAATCTCACAGGTGAAAGGGGACTTCATTACTATTAAGAAGATTTGGTAATGGAACGTATAGTTTGGACCCAGGATCCTTGTGTTAAGACCCATTAGACTCTTGAGAATCATAATGCCGGAATTAGCACTGTTGCATGCTGTCAAGCTGAAACTAACTCATAGATGATCCTCCAGTGTGTTTTTAGAGGCTTCAAATAACACAGGGAAAGACTGGCCATCTTTCTGCCGCAGAGCAGCTGGTAGATTCGAACCACAAGTCTTAGCATTGTCAGTTAAACTTCTTACCATTGGACCACCAGTGCTCTCCTGGAAATGGCACCAGACAGAGTAAACAGTGAGAACCCGGCGACCAGGATGAAATGACTGCTGTCAGCTTCCTGGCCCAAGAGACAAAGTTGGCTGTACTAGGCTTGCTGACCCCCAGGAGATATCTGAACACCTTTGGGAAGGAGGGTTACTGGTAGTGAATGGTGCTTCTAAGCACAAGTCACTGAATCTAAAGGGCTGTTGGCCTTGCCTGAGCAAGGCAGAGACCAGTGTGAGGGCCAGCAGCAGGCATTGCCCACAGGAAGGCCTGTCTGCCCTAAGGACACAGTGGAGAAGAAGCTAAGACATTAGAAACAGTATCTCATATATTGGAACTGCGTCTTGTCTCCTTAATTGTTCCTGTTAACTTCCAAACTGATCCTGATTCTGAGTTACTTCTCTAAGAAATGTCATAATTTTAAGTATCCTCTGTGAGCTCTGGCTGGAGACCACTTTGAAAGTCATATACTGGAAATGGTTCTACAGAAGCTGTTGGCTGGAATGGGTGAGCTTTAGGGTGGAGAGTTGATTTGTTAGGGGAACTGAGGCCTTTGTGATAAGGCCTTCTATTTAGAAACCCATGTGCCAAAAGTGATAATGGTTACCCATGGTGGACAGGGTTTGGTGGAGCTTCCCGATTAAAACAAGCTTGGAAACAGGAATGACATCCACTTCCGAAATGGCTTGTCTCCGAAAACTCTATGAACAGTGTTTAGGTCTTTTGTTAATAGTGTCACTATGAATCATTTATGACTCGATAGCACTTAACAGCAACAACAACAATAACTACGAGTTCTATGTGGCCATTGCAAGAATTTCTCAAACCTGACAAAGAAGTAAAGAATGGCTCAGGAGGGAAGGCTTCTGACAGAATGGATACAAAGGTTTAGATGGTAGAGCTATCTCTATACTTCTCTTCACAGAAATTAGCTTTGATCTCAATGCTTCTGCACCTCCTCAAGAAGTTAGAAGAGTTTTGATGACACCTCATTACAGATGGGCGGAAAAAGACAGGTAAGGACTCCTTGGAGGTAAGACAGGCAAAGGAAAGCAGTTGATAATGAATGTAACAAGTGAATCCCTTTGTGAATGACTAGAGTTGAATCCTATTGGGACACTTTGCAAAGCAGCATAGAGTACATACCTGAATTATCTCACCTAGGATCAAAGGAGTTGTAGTATTTATGCACCAGTTGCCACTAGCCACATTTGAGGGTTGTTTACTGGCCTGCGCTCAGCTGGGAAATGCTAAGTCAAGTTTACCCTCTGGTGCCTACAAGAAAAAGAAGTTTGTCCAGAGCCTCATCAGGCAATCGTACTTCTTCCTCCATGTCCCGCTCAGTATCCGGTTCACTGTACAAGCTGCTGGATGGAAGTGATACGCCTGGAACCGCAGAGCTGGGTTCATCTGCAGTCACTAGCAGCGCATGAGGATTCCTGGTTATGGCAGAAACCATGAGGGCTACCGATGAGTTAGCTCCTCTGCCTGATCCAAAAGATTAAAGTGCCCACTGGTGTCTAATAATAAAGTGTGTGTGTGTGTGTGTGTGTGTGTGTGTGTGTGTGTGTGTGTGTGTGTGTGAGAGAGAGAGAGAGAGAGAGAGAGGCCCCAGAATATCGTCTTTGGTCTTTGAAACAGAAATGTGAAGGAGGTAATCTTATTGCTTCTTTTGCTTTGCTGAGTGGATGGATGGGAGTAAGGTACTTAATTTATAGGATGATTGTGAGAAATGAGGGTGGCTCTCCAAACTGGGTCAGCAGCTATGACTTCATCCGGGAGCTTGTTAGACACGAAAATGCTTGAGCCACGCCTGCACCTACTGAGTCTTATACCCTACGGGGTTGGGGGCCGCAATCTATGGGTTAACAGCTTCCTGGGCTGTTCTGATACCCATCAAGTTTGAGAACCATTGCTATAGAGAAAGTGTCCTAGTCCTAGACAGAGTAAAATCTCCATGTAGTTGCTGTTAGATGCTGTCTAGTTGTGCCCAGTCCAGTCTCCTTCCTGACTCAGGCATCTTCATGCACAGTAAGATCAGACAGTGGAGATCTTTCATTTCTTTTTCTCAATAGAGCACCAGATCTTTCCTCCTAGTACTTAACTATCTGGAAGCACCATTGAGCGTGTTCAATATCACAGAAACCTGCAAGCCTCCACTGACAGAAGGACAGTGAGTGCATTGATCAGAAATTCAATACCAAGCCAGTAGTCCAGTACTGAGTCACCATCGTCCCTTCAAATTCTCAGTAAACAGTGACCATTCTGGTCTAAGCCACATAGAAAGCTCATAGAAAGGTAAGACCTTGGCATCTAGCCTTATTGATCCCAAGTAAGTCTTGCCACCCTGTATAATCTAGACATGAGATCTGTGCTTCTGAAGAGGTTAGTGATCATGTCAGATGTTGGAGTTGAGCAGAGATTACCTGGAACTATTCCGTTTAGGGCAAAATTATAGAGCTGAATCTCAGGCAGTTGAAACACTGTGGTGACTGTGTGCACTGTCACTTAAGATCACAGTAGGTTGAGCCTAAGAGTCCTGTGAAGTCAAAAGTACACAAGGCACTGCTATAGATGTATATCTCTGTGTGTACAACTCCCTAGCACATCATCACCAGTGGCTGTGGAGTTGATTCCAATTTATGGAAATGCCATGTGTGTCATAATGTCAGAGGAGAGCTGTGCCCCACAGGGGCTTCAATGCTTGATTTTTCAGAAGTGCATTGTCAGGCCTTTCTTCTTAAGCACCCCTGGGTAGACTTAACCATCAGCCTTTTAGCAGATGAGTCAGTTAACTGTTTGCACGACTCAGAAACTCGTGTTGGTACACAAGCGTGGTTGAGTCTCCATTCTGCATGAGGGGGTTAGATCTTTGCTGCAGATATTAGGCTAGCTTAGATTTGGGGGAGCTTTGGCAGCCTAGCCCATAGAGAGTTCCCCTGCTATCCCAAGTGTTGTGCCTGTCTGGAAATTTGAATCCATCAGTTGCTTCTCAGAAGAATGATGTGCAATCTCCTCCCCATTATAACTGTTAAGACCCAAGGTAGGGCCAGCTATGAGTAAGGTCTCATGCATGATTAATAAGACTTTTTGGGTTTGCCTTTTTTGTTTGTTTTGGGGTGTTATTTTTTAAATTTGTTTTTAGTTTTGATGTGATTTATCTTGAATATTACAGGCAATTTTTTTTAATTTATAATCACTCCTACAGTAACATTGAAGAAAATTCTAAAACAGATCAATAATTATAGTCTTATCACTCTCAAAGAATTGTTTTGTTTTTCACTTTCATTCTTCATCTCTTTGTAGACATATCTGTATATTGTCTCGCAGGCAGCACCCAACTTTGTGATCTCCTTTTGTACTGACTTTATCAAAAACACTTTCTCAAATGTCCTGATCTTCATATTACCATTTGGATGACTGCAAAATATTCTATCAAACTAAGGTGGGATAATTTAATTATAGTTACCAACATTTTCTAACACAAGTGCCAATACTTTCTAATTACTTTTCTTAAAAGGTCACATTTTCTTCCTTTTATTTTTCCCCATTATAACCAACTTCTGTAACTTACGGGGAGGGGTGGGGAGAAGCTTTCTGAAAAGTTGAACAGATTGATACCAGAAATACATGAGCACAGTTGCTTTACAAATAATGCCAGGATTGGGTGTTATCACTGTGCTTTCTTTTTCCTTTTGTCAAATAAAAAAAAAATCTTTAATGTTTTCCTAGAAATTGTGCCCTAACGATGGTCTAATTTTCCTTTTCATAAATCTCAGATGTTTTCTTCTTTCCAGAGACAAATCTGATCCTAAGTATATTTTACAGAAAATTCATTTCAGTTAGTGTGTATGTGAACATGCAAAACTCTGACCATGTGTGTCTGGACGTGTGTCTGTATCTAAATGTACGGCCGTTTATGTGTGTGGGTTGCGGAGCACACACACAGTGGAATGTGTGTGCCTCTGAGGCTCTTCTGTAGACGACAGGTTTCCAAATGTGTGTGTATCTGGAGAGTCAGCGGCATCTTTCAAATCTCCCATTTTCTATCGGTAAAGCTTGTGACATTCAATTGTTTCATTAGAGAAGAGAGAAGATGTTTTGATTTTTGTTTTTAGGAATACGCACAAGATTAGTCCCAAATTATCTTCAAGAACTCTCTGAGAAACGAGCCCTGGTAGTGCAGTGTTAAGCACTTGATGACTGACTAAAACTGTCAACGTTCAGAATCCACGGTGCATTCATGCACAGGACACAGGTACAGCAGTCTGCTTCAGTAAAGATTACAGTCTTGAAAACTCCACGAAGTAGTTCTGCTCTGTCTTTCAGGGTCACCATGAGTCAACTTCATGGAAATGGGTTTGATTCCCGCCCCTTTTGGTAATGTCAGGGTCCATATTACTGAACAAAAGCATAGCATGCACAGACAACATCTAATCAAAATGAGCATCAGGCAGATGTCTTTGGAAACACCCATAGCTGTTGGTTGAAGATTGTCACTGGAGATTATCTGGCACTATACATACAATGGTAAGTCAAGGGGTGAAAGATGGAAGCAGGAATATAATACCTCTAGCTTTACAGAAAGCTCTGGTGGCCTAGTGTCAAGAAGCTGCACTGCAATCCCAAAGACACGAAGTTCGAGGCCACCAGTCACTCCGCAAGAGATGGATGGGCAATCTCCTCCTGTGTGATAAACTGCCTCTGAAAACTTGCCAGGGGGTCAGCTATGCGTCAGTTCTGACCCAATGGTAAAACAACAGCTGCTTTACAAACTCTCTCATTTAATACTCGCAACATCCTCTGAACTGGACATTATTATCCCATTTCACAGAAGACAAAACAGGTTCAAAGAAAAATTGCTGGAGATTCTTTTTCTAGCTCAGGAATGGCAGAGCTTGGATTTAACCCCTCCATTGGTCTCTCATACTTTGGATATGTTTTGAGGAAAGACTATTCCTTGGATATCAGGCTTGGATGGGTGGAAGGTCAGAAAAAGCGAGGAAGACCTCTAGGGAGATTAATTGACATGGTGACTGCAGCAATGGGTTCAAGTGTATCTGAAAAGGTGAAGATGACAGAGGATAGGACAGGCTTCAGATCCATTGTCCACAGGGGTGCTGAGTCATACTCGACTCAATAGCCCTAATAACAACCCTAGATCAAGCAGACTTTGAGGACAGTGGGCTTTGCTCTTCAGAGTTTTCCTTGAAGATTCTAGAGCTCTTTCTTTGCCTGTTTCCATCAAAGCCCATGTCTGTCTGTCTCTCCCAGTAGCCAAGGGGTTCCTCGAAGGGAGAATGCTGGATCACAGAGGGTCCTTAGCCAAGGTTGGTCTAGGAAATTAGCTGCACTAAATCGTGGTATAGGTCAGACCTCCCAAGGATTTAGAAACACTCCCTAGGACCACTGGACTCCAGATCTTTGAAGGCCACAGTTCTGAGAAGCCCTCAGGTTTCCAAAGAGTTAGATTTCCGACCTTAATCCTCCCACATGTGGTGGCTGTGCTTGGTCACTGGAAAACCCCAGGGCCACTTCTGGACTCAAAGTGTGTACTCTGAGGTCAACCTTCTTCCGGAAAGGAAATGAATGAGGGTATGCAAAGCCCCCCAGCCACCAGGACCCCTGTGTGTGCTTTCCTCTGCGTTAGAACCCAATATCTTCCAGAAGAGTGTGGTTAGGATTTTGGGATCTGGAGTTTATCAGGCATGGGATCAAGTCACCTGCTGGCTGTGTAACTTGAGGCCAATTGCTTAACCTCTCTGAAATTTAAGAGGGAAAAGAACACTAGCTGCTCACTACCACACAGGGATGCTGGGAGACTGAAATAAAAGAATTCATGAGAGTTGCTTAATTCAATGCCTGGCTCAGAATAAGTGCTTGAAAGAGGCACAGTGATGGGAAGTTTAAGTAATAAAGTACCCGGGAAAGGAAGAGTCAAGGGTCAGAGTAGCACAGAGAGGGAAGGGGGCCTTTGATGGGGCTGAGGACAAGGGAGAGGCCATAAGTGCAGTATCTCGTCAGTGGGAGTCAGTGAGGGGACAGTGACTCAGGCAGATACACTCTTTCAAAGAAGCTGCTTGACTATTAACCACAGGAAGCAGAGAGGAGTTTAGGCAAGAGGGTCTTTCCATGGTAGAAACCCATGAGCCATGTGGTGGTAGGGAATGGAAGAGAATGGCAGGGTGGGCAGGGAGGAGATTAACAGTCAGCCTGGAAAACAAGAGAGGTTGCCACAGAACCTCTCCCAACGTGCAGCCCCAGGGGACAAGGTCAAGAAAGCTCCCAACGCTGTTACTGCAACACCCTGCAGAAGGTCCTCTGCTTTCACGCAAAAATCTCCTCCTGCCCTCAACGGGCCAATGCCTCTGCTAAGACTGCACAGGGAAAGAGAGGGCGTGGGCCTGACTGAACCCCCAGACCACGGGTTAGGATCCTCACTGCGTGGCTGAGGAGCCTGCGGTGACTTCATCCTCACAAAGGCTGAGCAAGGATGCAAACACAGGGCTGTCTGCCCTCACCAGGTGCAGTTTCTGATGTGGTAACCCCATATGTTTCAGGTAGAATGGGGCTCCCTGGCATTTTCAGTGAGTGGTTTTTCACAAGTAGCACATCAGTCTTTTCTTTGAAGGCATCTCAAGATGAACTCATTCTTCAATCCTTTTTGTTAGCAACTAAGTCTATATTACCAAGAGCAACTCTAACTTGATCTCAAATCTGTGTTTTCCTTCCAGGCAGCCAGAGCACCATACTTACGTATTGTTGTTGTTGTGTAGCATTGAGTAGGAACTGACCCATAGCTGACCCTCCATCAGGTTTTCAGAGGCAGTTAATCTCACGGGAAGAGACTGCCCATCCTTTTCCTGCAGAGCAGCTGGTGGATTTGAACCATGTACCTTCGGGAATGTCTGTATTCAAGACCCCACTTTACTACTAGATGTGTTGTCTTGGACAAGTCACTGTGCCACTCTGGATCTGTTTTATTGGCTATAAAGAAAGATGGTAGTGTTACTGTGTGGTGAATGCCCTGGTCTGGCCTCTCTTGTCTGGACAAAGAATTGAACCCTTATAGGTTCTCCTAAACAGAAGATCATCTGTGGACAAAATCCTCTGATTTTAGTCTGGTTATATCCTGCTCAAAATAATCCTGGCACTGGCACAGCCTTTGTTAGAACACTTGGTTGAAAGGAAAAGGGAGGAGATGAAGGTAAAAGCAAAGGCAGATAGAAACGATATGTCCTATTTGGAAGCAGGAGTGGCATCCACTTCCTAAACAACCTGCCTCTGGAAACTCTATTAACTTTGATAAATGCTGATAGTTGTAAAGGGGCTTCAGGCCTTTTGTTCATAGGGTCGCTGTGAGTCGTACTTGACTCGAAAGCAGTCAACAACAACATATATAACATAGAGCAAGACAGGTCAGTCTCCCCCAAGGAAAGAGGTTGGGAAAGACGTTGGATCACGCTATTTGTGTGTTGATAGAGCGGGCTGGCTCCATATTTGGATGTGTTTCTTGACTTGACTCTGGGCTGATAGGATGATGACACAGAGTGGATGGTTCTGGTCCCTTGTTCTTGATGTCACCCGTGCACCTAAGACACTAATTAGGCTGCTTAGGGAAGGGAGCAGCCTTTATCGTGCTTGTCAGAGCTGAGGCACTATGTCTAATGCTACCTGTTTCCTGGTTTTAATGACTCTCACATTTTTCCAGACATGAGCTTCTGCCTCCCCTCTCTCATTGATATTAGTCTCAGCATTTTGTCTGTCCCACCTCTCCTCTGTCTGTTTATGTTTGCCGATTTTTTCACTCTAACATCCAGTAGTGCCTTTGAGCTGTGGAGCTGGAGAAAGAGTACTGAATATCCATAGTGTCAAAAGAACAAACAAATATGTCTTAGGGAAAGTGCAACGATTTACTGTAACAATAGGTTCAAGCATAGCAGAGATGACGAGGCTGGAACAGGATAGGGCAAGGTTCAGGTCCACTGTTCACAGGGTCTTGTCATACTCAACAGCATTTTATAACAACAGTGGTTCTACCATACACACAGGATTTTTGCAAGATTAAAGAAGCTGAGTATAGATTTGGTACTTGGCTCCTATCAGCTGGGCAGGGGGATATGTGGCTGTGCTTCTGGGCCACAGTGTACTGTCATTTATTACAACCTTCTCAAGGGAGATTGGCCATCCCAACCCCATGATGACTACAGTAGAGAAATAACTGAGTTTGGAGTCCAAAGACCTGAGTAAAGAGCCTGGGTTTTTTCGGAAAGCCTACTACTGAAGTTATGAAAAGTAACTTTATTCAGTGTATAATGTTCATAGAAATGTTATTTACTCACTATCGAAAAAACATGGAAACAGCTCAAATGCCCAACCACAATCAAATGGATTCAGAAATTATGGCACATTCACACAATGGAATACTATGCAACACTCAGGAACAATGATTTTGAAAATTACTACCTAACTTGGGAGGGTAAGAGAACATTATGTTAAGTGAACCAACTCAGTCCCCTAAAGATAAATATTGTATAAGACCATTATGTAGAAATAGAAAAATAACTAGTAAAACATGTATAAGGATCCGAGGGGGAGGAGGGGAGGAGCAGAGGGGTGAGGATGGGCAGGGGGATAATCACAGGGTCACATAATGTGGTGGGTAGAGGAGGGATGGGTAAAAGAAATGGGAAAGATCCGGTGTGAAAAACAATGTACACAAACTTTGTAAGTAAATCAGTATACAATAAACATTTTAGTTAAAAAGGAAAAAGGAAAGGGGAACAGCACACAGCACAGTTTCTCTGCAGACACTGAATGGCTTAATTGTGTAAGTACAGGTATGAAGCTAGAAGAACGGTTAGATAAGGCCTCCCCTTTCCAATAATATGCTAAAAGTATATTGCTTACCCAGCTCTTTCATATGAAGTCACAAACATAGTTATCTTTGATATTAGGTGAGAAAATGGTCTTATCCACACCCAGAATACCCTCAGGTAGGAGACAGAAGTGAAACAAAGGTGTCAAAGTTCAGAAAGATCTTTGTTAGTTCAGCAGGCAGGCGAGAAACAAAGGAGAATTGTTGTCTGGATAATGAGTTGTGCCACCAAATCAGACACAGGCAGTTTGAATCCACCACCTGCTCCAAGGAAGAAGGATGAGCAATCTCCTCCCATGCAGTTTTCAGCCTCTGAAAACCCTCTGGAGGGTCCTCTATGAGGGGATTCCAACAAGACAGAAATGAATGAATTGAGTAGCTGTTGTCTACGCCTGTGAATGTTTGATTGTAATGTTAATGAAACAGGCCCAACTTTAGATGTTGTTTTGTTCTAAAGTGAGAGGACTTCTCTTTTAAAAGCTGAAGCTATGTCTGAATGATAACAGAGCTTTCCTGGGAGGCTGTGTATAGAAGCCCAAAGAAAGAGGCTAGAGAGCACTAGTGGCCTAGTGGCAAGAAGCTGTTCTGCAATCCCAAAGGTGCACAGGTCGAATCTACCAGATCCTCCGTTAGAGAAGTGGATGGAGATCCTCCTGGAGAAGGAGCAATCTCCTCCTGTGCCAGTTGGATCTGACTCAATTGCACACAACAAGAAGGGGGGAAAAAAGAGGTTGACACTGAGGTTTTTATGAGATGGCAATTGGAACTCAGGCCAACTCAAGTATATGCATCCTGTACTTTTGCTCTAAAGCAAGTCTAGTCTTTGTCTATCTGGTTTGTGACTTCAGAGACTTTGCCGGACCTCCCTGAACCTCAGTGTCCTCATCTCTGTTGTTAGGTGCCATCAAATTGACTATGACTTATAATGACCTGTGAATAATGGATCTGAACTGTGCCATTTTCATCATCTCTGATATACTTGAGCCTATATATAGTCACTGTGTATATATACAGTCACTGTGTCAATTGATCTTGTTGAAGGTCTTCTTCTCTCCCTTCTAACAAGCTGCCCAAAGTATGTGACATGAAGTTTCACCCTCCTCACCTCTAAGGGGCACCCTGGTTGCCCTTCCTCCAAGACAGATTTGTTTGGTTTTATTTGGCAGCCCATGGGGTTAGTCAGTAGTCCCTTCCAACACTCAAAGGCATCGATTCTTCTTCTGTCATCCTTATTCATTGTCTAACTTTCAGATTCATAGCAAATGATTGAAAAAACATCGCTTGCATCAGATAAAAGATCTTAGCCTTTAAACCAATATTGTTGCTCCCTGAGACTTTGGAGAGGAGGTCCTTGGCAGAAAATTCTAATAACTATACCCACTAGAGAGAGCTCTGGTGGCCTAGTGGCAACAAACTGCACTGTAATCCCAAAGGTGCATGGTTCAAATCCACCAGATGATCTGCTGTGCCAGTCAGATTAGATTCAATGGTACACAAAAAGAAAAGAGAAAAAAAGAGAAAGAAAAAAAAAATAATAACTATACCCACAATACAGAGTAAGACATACTGGGCAAAGTAGAGGTTCAGCAAAAGAATGGAAGCCCTTCAACGAGGTGATTGACACAGTGACTACAACAAAGACCTCGAGGAATGTCAGGTTCTGGTAGCAGCGTGGCACATGCCACAGACGGACACTTATGAAAGCGATTAGTATTAGGTTTATTAGTGAAAGGAGAAAGAAGTGCAAACAGGCAAGCAGAGTACACTAAGAGTCAGTCAGCAGAACCCCTTCTCACAAGTGAGAAGATACGCAGCTCTAAGGACAGAGTTGTAGCATCTATGGGGTCTTCTCCCTTATATTAACCTTTTCGCTTTTCCAATTAGGAGTTCCTTCTGATTGAGGATCAGCTCTCTCTTCCAAGGTGGTCACAGCTATTCTCCAATATCCTAGTTTCCACTGCCCTTCCTCAAGGTCAGGGTATCCTCATTTCCAAACACAGAACTATGGCATGTGAAGGGGAGTTCACCCAAAGCTGTGGCAGCTGTTGCTGGCCCTAGTTCTGTTTTTCTGCCTCTTCCTTGGGCCCTCTTCTCCAAGGTTCCTGTCATCCTCTCTCTCTCACCTTAACAAACATGACCAAGATGGTACAGTAAGGGATAAGGTTCAGATTTTGACCATAGGGTCACTGTGAGTGTCCTTAGCAACAACAATAATACAGAGTAATAGCGAGAGATGGGTCATATAGATACCAGTACCTAGCACTGAGTCTATCTAACCTAGGTGTGAATGGGAGGGATGGGAATTTCCCTGGGATGGCGGGGACTGACCAGCAGGTGGGCAGTGTGTAAGAAAGGAGAAGGAACCTGGAGAGAAAAAAAGCAAATACTTAAAAGGCTCTAAATCCCCAGTTCCAAACCAAGGTGGATTTATCTCCAGCCACAGAAGAGGAAATGCACAGAACATGAAAGAAGAGGAAGTGTTTGGATTTGGCAACTTCCCCTTGTGATGATTCCTGTCTGCTCAGGCAGACCACCAAGAGCTCATGCCCATACAAACCTTCTCACTCGCTGGGGAAGTGGCTCACCCACTCTGTTCCTTCTTCATTTGGTGTCCACACTAGGAGAAAATGTAGGCCTCAAAGCTCCTGGGTGGAAAGGGTGACAATGAGGAGGAATAAATTACAAGTAAGGAAACAAACAAAAGGTCAGCAAAAAAAGTCCGGTGTAGTAGCATTTGATGGTATCTCCTTGCCTCTGGCCTTAGCTGAGGGCGGGGGTGGGGGTGGGGGGGGTGAGGAAACGTCACAGGAAGGTGTGACTGAAGAGGATCAAGCCACAGAGACCAAAATTAGCAACAAGCTTGGGAAGGGAAACCCATTGTGGGCAAAGCTTGGCCTCCACCTCACGCAGAAAGAGCTGTCTCTGGTTGACAGAGCTGCTACTGGGCAAGGTGGGTGTGCACGGCCACCTGATGTCCCATCCTCACTTCTTGACTCCATTGGGTCAAAGCCAAGTCTGAAAGGGTCAGGGACCATGGAATATTATCTGGAATAATACTCTAATTTTGGGGTTGTAGGTATGACACTGTAAGACTATGTGACTTCCTGAGGCCCCACTTCCTCATTTCTGAAATTACCTCACTGAGTACTCAGAAGACAGTATGGCTCAAAGAACAGTGAATACCCTTATGTGTCTGGGGGAAGGAGGTGCACTTCCAACGCAAAGACAAGCAGTTCTAATCCACCAGTGGCTATGCTGGAAAAAGATGGGAAATCTCCTCCCAGGACTTAAATAGTCTCTGAAAATCTGCTGGAGGGTCAGCTATGAGTTGGTTCTGACTTGATGGCAATGATAAAGTTTTATATGTCAAGGGTGCATGCAATTTTATTTAAACCCCAGGACAACCCTGCACAAGAAACACCTTCAGCTCAGTTTTACAGAAAAAGAAGCAAACTCAACAACATTCAATGGCTTGCCTAAGGCCTGGTAAATAAAAGGATGTCAGATCTCAGCTTTAATGGGCTCTTTCCACTCTGCTGTAGTCTATGTTGTTATTGTTGCTATTAAATGCCATTGAGTTGTTTCATAGCAACCTTATGTACAACAGAACAAAACTCTGCCCGATGTTTCAGTGCCTGCTGTCCTTAAGCCTATGCTACAGTCTCCAGGTCAATCCATCTCACTGAGGGTCTTCCTGCCCTCTACTTGTCTAGTGTTATGTCTTCTTGCAAACACTGGTTCCTCTGTTGTCCAAAGAATGTGAGATGTAATCTCATCAGCTTTGCTTTTAAGAAGATCTCCGATTGTACTCCTTCTAAGACAGATTTGATGTTCTCTTAAGAGCTCATTTGTATATTGCATATTTTTCACCAGCCCGACAACTTGAAGATATTAGGACTGCAGAGCCCTCTCTTTTCTGTCCTGGAATGGCGACTGAGAGAATCCAATAGCAGGAAGCAGCAGTTGTGCTTTTTCTCTCTGTGAAGCTACCCTACCCCCATTTTCCCAGGAATAGTTCTGAGACCCCAGCCCAGTTCCCTATGTTGAAGGAAGCATCTGTAAGCATCCCCTTCCCCAGCTGCCCTGTAAGAAAGTATCAAATTCCCCTCTAACTTGTAGTGAGGGCTGGTCTTCTGCTTGGGAGTCAACCCGGCAGTTTCTCCTCAATAAATTGGGCTCTGTCCTTCCTCAGCGACTTTATGGAAGATATCACTTCTTCCAATTTTCCTTATTCATTCCCAACTTTCACATGCATATGAAGCAATTGACAAGATGATGGTTTGGGTCAGATTCACTACAGTCTTTAGAGTGAAGTCTTTATTATTTTTTCCCTTTTCCTTTTTCTTCTTCTTAATTTTAATGAAAATTTGCAGAGACTCTGGATTTCCATTCATTCATTGTTTCACTTTTCCACCTGCCCGCCCCCTCCCCAATTTGATCATCTCTTTGAAAAGTAAAAGAAAAATTCTTTCATTGTTATACAATCCCTCCACCCAATTATTTAGCATTTTACAGAAGTTCTAGGCAGAAGATATGCTAACTATAATACATCATTTGATTTCTTGATGCTGCTACTAATAGGTGGTTATTGTGGATCTACGCAAAAGGAAATAAATGAAACAGTAATGGGCTTTGTTTTGTTTTTTCATTTTTAATGAAGTGCTTATTGGTCTGGTTGAGAGGAGTTCTTACTTGCTTTGTATTGAGGTATAATCCGTGTACTTCAGTCTGTGTCTTCGAGTTTCAGTAAGTGCTTCAATTACTCTTCACTTTTGGCAGGAAAAGTTGTGTCATCTACATCTCTCAGGTAGTTGATGTGTGTTCCTTCTTTCTTGATGCATATTTGCTCCATTTTTAGACTGTGAAAGTTGGTAGTCACCTCTGATTTCTTCATTTTTGGCGTCAGTGGTTGATGCGTTTATTTGGGTGATGGGCGTATTAACAGATGTTCCTTGTGTGCCGAGGACTGTTATGTTATTACTGACAGCATTGTGCTTCAGGATAGATCTTGAAATGTTCTTTTTGACACTGCCTGAGACATCATTCCTCTTCAATTTATCATTCTCAGCATAGTAGACCATATTATCTGATTGGAAATGGCCAATATTAGTCCATTTCAGCCTGGGATATCAATCTTTTTTATGTATTCTACTTCACTTTTGACAACTTTCAATTTTCATAGATTCATACTTTGTACATTTCATGCTCTGATTATTAATGGATATTTGCTTCTTATCCTCATTTTGAGTTGTGCTCCGTCAGCAAACGAAGCTCCTTCGCTGGCTAAAAGCTCTACTTCATTCCGAAAAGTACTGTGCCCACATCGTTAAGGTAGAGGAGACATCTCTTCCCCGGGCCCTATTTTTTTCCACTTTATTTTTATTTTGTATTGCTTTGCATACAAAATTCCTATATATTTTGTATCATTAATGTACTTTGCATTTCACACATTCCTACCTTCACATTGTGTTTCAAACAATCACGTGCATTGTGTTTTAGAAAACTGATCACTTAGGGGAGCTCTGGTGGCCTAGTGGTAAGGAGCTGCAACTACAATCCCAGAGGTGCATGGTTCGAATCCACCAGATGCTCTGCCGGGGAAGGAGGGACAATCTCCTCCTGTACCAGTCAGATCTGATTTGACGGTACACTCACACAAAAATATTAAAATAAAATTAAAAAAAACTGATCACCATTGTTTTAGAAAACTCATCACCATTGATCTATGCCCACTATTTCTCTGTCTTGTCAGGTCCCTGTTAGATCTTGCCTAATTTCTTCACCACCATCCCTTCCACTTTCCAGCTTAGTCCCTCCTTGGAGGCTAGGATTTTGAAGCTCCGCCTCACATACTTTGGGCACGTGGCCAGGAGAGATCTGTCCTTGGAGAAGGACAACATGCTCAGAAAGATGGACAGACAGCACAGGAGAGGGAAACCCCAGATGAGATGGATTGATACAGTGACTGGGTGATGGGAGTTGGTGTGTCAGAGTTAGTAAGACTGGCTCAGGACAGGGAAGGTTTCAGAGCTGCTATATATAGGGTTGCTATACATCACAGGTGACTTAATGGCACATAACAACAATAACATACTATGACATGTTTGGAAGCAGGAGTGGCATCCACTTCCTAAATAACCTGCCTCCAGAAACTCTATGAACTTTGATAAGTGTTGATAGTTGTAGAGGGGCTTCAGGCCTTTTGTTCATAGGGTCACTAGGAGTTGTTCTCGACTCAAAGGCAATCAACAACAACAACATGTATGTTTTAGGGTCTGCCATATGAAAACTGAGACATAGTAATTGAAACATCACCCTCTAAAATCACTCGCAGTGGCTGCCCTAGTTCTTGCTTCACTCCTTGGCCTTGATCTAGGTTCTTGATCATCCAGTGTGAACCCCAGTCCCAGAGGCTACCAGCAGAGGAACTCAGACTTAAAATCAGTCTACTCTTGGCATTAGCTTCCCTGGCCAGTGGTTGCTCACTCTCCTTCTAGACCTCACATAACGAGTACTCAGAAAAGGAAGTATAATAACACAGAATGTACTTTAAATCTGTCACCTTGAGCCCAAATTGCCTTAAAGACAGCTTCACCTGTGTGCTGCTGCACCGGAGTGAGAGATGCTGGTAAAGAAGTGAACTCAGAGATAGTGTGGAAGATGCTGAATGTCACAGCGCTGCATGACAGTCCATTCTAAGGATCACCCACGGCCAAACCCTCCCAGAGGAAACACGCAGCTACTAGCCTTTCCTCCTAGGACCTCCTTGTCTCCCTGCTTAGGTACTGCAGGACGTTTGGGATATATGAGGGAAGGGAATAGATTCTGACGTGCACCTAAGGCCGCAAAAGAGCCTCACATGAACAGCTCAAGGCAGACTCCTTAGCAAGCCTGAAGAGCAGATATGGCATTCTCTTATAAAAATGACAGAGCTAAGATTCAAAAAGCCTATTCAGGTGGAAGGGAGCTCTGGTAGCCCAGTGGTAAGAAGCTGCACTGTAATCCCAAAACAAGTGGTTCGAATCCACGAGGTGCTCCACAATAGAAAGATGGACAATTTCCTCCCTTACAATTAAACTGTCTCAAAAAACCTGCCGGTGGGTTAGTGATGGGTCGATTCCAACTTGATGGCAAGTGACAACAATACCTCAGGTGGAAAGGGACGTGGTGACCTGTCTGAACTTAATACCAACTCTCTTCCCTTTACGCTACAGGCCAGTGAATCTAACCCAAGAAAGTTTGTGCTCTCAACAGCCACAGATGGGCCAGCAGAGCCTCACATAGTGACTGACATTCTTCACAGTGAAATCCATCTCCAGAATTCAGTCATCATTTTACCTACAACCTGTCTGTACCCCCAGCCATGTCTTTGCACATCATTTACTGAGCAGAGAGGCTTGCTCTTGCTGTGTGCCGTCAAACCAGAACTGACCTACAGCTGACCCTCTGGTGGGTTTTCAAAGGCAGTTCATTGCACAGGAGATTGCTCATCTTTTCCGAGAAGAGCAGCTGGTGGATTCAAACCATGTGCTTTAGGGTTGCAGTGCAGCTTCTAACCACTAGGCAACCAGAGCTCCCTATTGGAGAAGCTAGGAAAGGGTTTAACATGAAGAAGATCAAGACGAAGGCGCCTCAAGAACTTGGGAGAGAAGATTAGGGCTTCAAATAAAACATCAAAAGCAAACAAAATATCGGAAATTTTTACTGGAATGAAATCAAAACCCCCTTTTTTTTAAAGAAAGCTTTTCTTAACCCAAATAAAAATCAAAACCTGTCTTTTTTTTCACTCCACTAATTTCAGATCAATGATCATTTTAAAGTTATCAGCAAGATCAACTTACTTATGTTAAATCTCCATCTGATGACACCTGTGCCTGAGAATGTTTCTCCACACATGCCTGGTTTAGGGAAGCAATGAGGCCCAGTTACAGCAATAGGTGATGACTGCTGTTTACTCGAGATGTTTCACAGACCAATCAGAGATCACTGTTTCTTCTTCTTGCTTGATCTCTCTCTCACGGTGGCATAGGCTGTGCCTACCAAATGAGGGGGAAAGTCACTAGGGTGGTAGCAGAGGTTAGGAGGTGGGGGAGGGAGTGAAGGTATAGAAAAGAGTCAATGGAGACTTGAAAAGACAGAGTGATGAGAAAAATACCAGAGGTAATGAATTATATTATGGATAAGAATGATTTTATAAAACCCGATGTATATAAATGAAATACAATATATATGAGTGATTATGTAAAACACAAAGAACATGTATGAAACACAATGTGTGTAAATGAATGCATGCAAACCAATAAAAACTTGAAGGGGTGGAACCAAAAAAAACAAAGGTGTGAGATACGCTGGGGACTGAGGACAGTAATTGGCCTGAACTGTTAAACAGCACTAAGTCCTGAACAGAGTTGATGTGAACAGAAACATGTCAGGGAAACAAAAACATTTCAAACATCCATTATTCATTATTATCTTTACAGTGTGATATTAATAAATAGAAATAAAGTATAATTGGGTGATGCTCAGATTTAATCTTGAGTCAGTGGACTATCTATCACACATTGTTTGTCCTTAGATGTTTAAATTTGACATCTGTCTCACAAACGATGTTAACAAACATCAGTAGCTAGCAAGAAAACGAGTATATCAATTATGAGATCTTGCTCTTTCCCAACACAACTCAATGCATCACTATGAGGGAGAATATTCTTAAAACAAAACAAAACAAAACAGCCCAGCTCTTTGTCATCAAATTGGAGTCAACTCATAGCTGACTTCCAGTGGGTTCTGAGGCGTCAAGTCTCCCGGGAGGAGACTGCTTGTCTTTTTCCCTCTGAGCCACTGGTGGATTTGAAGTTAAAGGGGGAATAGCCTTTGGGTTAACTGGATAAATATGGAAGAATTCTATAAATGGGGACTTGAGTGGAAGAAAGTGTAACTTCACAACTGTAAAATTGACATTATTCCAGTTCTACTGATACACTGATGCTGCATAACATTTTAATATATACTGTGTCTAATTCATTTCTATAAATGTTTATGCACCCTATTCCCTTTGTTAACAAGATCAAAGACTTATTTTTGCCCTAATATAATATATAAAACCCAAATCCATTGCTACTGAGTCGATTCCTCCCCTAATGATGATCCGAGGCTGTAAATGTTAATGAGAGAGGACGATCTTTTATCTCCCATGAGGCAGCTGGTGGATTCAAATTGCCAACCTTTCAATTAGCAGCCCTGAATAAGCATCACACCTCCAGAACGTCTTTAACATAACATAGTTGTTATTGTTGTTGTTATGGGCTGTCAAGGCAGAACCAACTCAAGCTGACCCTCTGGTGGGTTTCCAGAGGCTGTAAATTGCACAGAAAGAGATTTCTCCACTTTCTCCTATGAAGCAGCTGATGTATTTGAACCATGTACCTCTTGAATATTACCTGTAATGTAATATACTGAGTATGAAATATTCGCTAATGTTAATATTATTCCTTATTCCTTGAATTCTAGGGAATGATGAACTGGGACAATACCTATGCCAAGAATTTTTCAAGACTGAAGATAAAAACACATGAAAATTTGCAACACCGATACAGTAGAAGACCACGCATCACATATAGAGAGGCACCTGCAGAGTCACTATACAGATGAATGTGATTCAGTGCAAAATGAGACAAAGACTCTTAAGAAAATGCTGGCTCCAAAAACTCTATGAACATTGATGAATGTTGACAGTTGTAGAGGGGTTTCAGGCCTTTTGCTCATAGGGCCTCTATGAGTCATTCTTGATTCAAGGCAATCGACAACAACAATAACAAAAAAACTTTAGAAAGATTTCCCTTTCCAGAATGCCTTAAGCTAAAATTAGACAACAACTGTGGATGAGTGAGCTGAATTAACTACTGTTAATGGCTGTGCATTTTGATTTTATTAAATATTTAAGATTCTGCAAAAATGTTTATTCAAATTACTACTGCAATTGGTAAAAAAATTTAAGACAATATTAGAAAAATGATACCAAACACGCCAATTGTAAAATGAGCACAAGATATGAACAGACACTTCTCCAAAGAAGACATTCGGATGGCTGACAAATACATGAAGAAATGTTCAAAATTCCTAGCTCTAAGAGAAATGCAAATCAAAACAACTATAAGATATAATCTCACCCCAGTAAGAATAGCAAAATTTAACAAAGTAGCAAGCAACAAATGTTGGCAAAGTTGTGGAGAAACTGGAACACTTATTCACTGTTGGTGGTAGTATAAAATGGTGCAACCGCAGTATGGCAGGATGGCACTTTCTCAAAAAGTTGGAAATAGAAATACCATTTGACCCAGTAATTCCACTGCTGGGAATATACCCCAAAGAAACCAGAACTTCCACCCAAGCAGATATATGCACACCCATGTTTATCGCTGCTTTGTTCACAATAGCAAAGAGTTGGAAACAACCCAAGTGCCATCAACAAACAAATGGATAGAGAAGCTGTGGTATAGTCACACAATGGAATATTATGCAGCATTGAAAAAGAAAGAACTCATAAAATGTTATACAAAATGCGTGACCCTGGAGGGTATTGTGCTGAGTGAAATATATCAGTCACAAAAAGACAAATGCTGTATAATGCCACTGTTACAGAACAGGACTGATATGTGGGTTGGGGGGAAACTAAGAAAAGAGGGGATAAATAATGTACACGGCATCGAAACAGACAAGGGAGAGAACTGTATAAAAATGTTGTTAAGTGCCATCAAGTCGTATTTGACTCATAGCGACCTTATGAACGAAAACCCTGAACACTTGTACAACTTTCATCATTTCTCCAAGTACATAGTGTTTCTAGAGGCATGTTATTTCGGAAGTGAATGCCACTCCTGCTTCCAAGCTTGTTGTAGTCTGGGAGCTCCACCAAACACTGTCCACCATGGGTAACCATTACCACATTTGATACATCAGTGTCACAGTGTTCAGCATCACAACTACCATGAGTGATTAGATATTATTGACATGACAAGAGTCCAGAATAAGAGTTGCATAGCAAAGTGGTCAGGAAGTGGGGCGGGGATTGTATAACAATAAAAGAACTTTTTTCCCCGAAGAAAAAAGTGAACTGGTGGGAGGGGGGACAGGGAGGAAAATAAGTAACAATGAATGAATGTAAATATTTTTTTAAAAAAGAATATATTCAAACCTGTTAATAGCAAATAAAGTATATATTCTAAAAAAAAAAATGATACCTCACTTATCCTTAAAATTTAGTCTCAAAATTTGGAGTAATCCAAAAAAATAGATATTCTCTTTGAGAATGTATGTTGCCAGTTATTGAATCAGGCAATTGTAGGAATTTGCATTCAAATTTCACAAGACAGTAAAGATAAATCTGTTGTTAGTATGGATTAAAGAATTAAACCAAATATACACAGTTCTGTAGATAAAAAAACACTGTGTGTCAAATTTTAGAGAACGCTAATTTACAACAGATTTATTCTGTAACCATGGATAATGGTACTAATACGATTTTAATGTGTTGGTTTGCTCAGAAAGGATAGAAAATGGAATGGTAAATGTCAGGACAAAATGATAATTTTTAAGACTCTGACATACTGTATTCTGACTGGCAGACATTAACACAGAGGGCAGTGAAAGTGGGTTTAAAGACACAATAAAGGACAGGAAACTTTTTTCACAAGAGGAGCTTGTTAGAATGCTACATATTCCAACACTGTCTATTAAAATTTCAGAAAACAATTTAAGGAACCCTGTATTGGATTACCTAGCAAGATGGAAAAATATATGTACCTTGTTAGAAATCATAACATGATGTAAAAATATTTGCATTGTATTACTTGAGAGCAATATGCAATTTCTAATGATAAATGAACATAAATCAAATTCATTTTGGAAACTATAAAACCTCTAAGGAAAGTTGCAGTAAGATTGCAAAGTGAATAATTAACTACGAGTGATGCTTCTGGTATGAGAGTAGAAACAGAGCTAAATAAAAAACTTAATGATACACCATGAACCTCTGGTAGCCTAGAGGATAAGGAGTTTCACTATCAACCCAAGGCAGTTAGTTCAAATCCACCAGCTGCTCTATGGGGAAAAGATAGGCAATCTCCTCCTCTGAAATTTACAGCCTCTGAAAACCCGCTGGAGGGTTAGCTACGAGTCAGTTCTGACTCCATAACACGTAACAATAGCAATAACAGTAACGTTGTTGTTGTTGTTATTGTGCGGCATCAAGTCATAACCAACCCATAGATGACCTTCCAGTGAGTTTTCAGAGGCAGTTAATCACACAGGAGATTGCCCATTCTTCTCCTACAGAGCAGCTGCTGAATTTGCCTGTAAAATTGCACCGCAGTTTTTAACACTAGGTATATATATGTATATATATATATATATATATATATATATATATATATATATATATATATATATATATATATATATATATATATATGTTGTTGTTGTGTGCTGTTGAGTCAACTATGACTCATAGCTACCCTATGCACAAGAGTTCTAAACCAAGTTCTATTCTGCCAATCTCACTGTCCCTGACACACCCACCCTCATTACCCCAGTTACTGCGTTAATCCATCTCATCTAGGGTCTTCCTCTCCCGCACTGACCCTCTACCCTTCCAAGCATGATGTCCTTCTCTAAGGACTAGTCCATCCTGGCAACGTGCCCAAAGCATGTGAAGCAGAACCTCAAAATCTTTGCCTTCAAGGAGCAGCTTGGTTTCATGCTCTCAAGGACAGACCTGTTTGTTCTCTTGGCAGTCCTTGGTATGGTCAATGATCTTTCCCAGGATCACAACTCAAAGACATCAATTATTCTTTCATCTTTGATGATAGTGTGTGTGTGTGTGTTGTTGTTGTTGTTGTTGTTGTTAGGTACTGTAGAGTCAACTACAACTCATAGCAAACTCATGAACAATGGATTGAAACCATGCCCTGTTTTGTACCATCCTTCTCATCTCTGCCTACTTGAGCCCACTGCAGTACATATTTACTTCTCGTTGTGATTTGTGTGAGTTTACAAAGCAATATTGGTTTTCCATTCAACAATTCCTGTACAATGTATCTCATGACACTGATTTCAGTCTTTACATAGAAGCAGCATCCTTCCTACTACCTCCCTGTATTTCTCATTTCTATTTTTCCTTTCTTTCATATTCTTGTCTTATCATCTGAGCTTTTTCCCTGGACAAACACAGCCCTGTGATCCTGTAGAACGGATTGTTCTGAGGCCTACATCCTTTCCTGGAATTGCAGGTCACCTTCTAGGCCTTTCTAATTGTCTGGTTAGAAGTTGAGACAGTGGAGCTTGAAGAGTCACTCATGGCAATAGTCTTGGTTCCACCAAGCTCTAAGTCTGGTCGTTTTTGTGATTTTGAGTTCCATGCCACATTTTCCTTCCTCTCTATCAGAGACCTTCTACTGTGATCCCTTTCAGAACAGTTGGCAACAATAGTCCAGCGCCTTCTATTTCTTCTGGGTCAGGGCCACAGAGGTTGAAGTTCACGTGGTCCATTGGCCTTTTTGGAATAATAGTCTTTGCTTTTCTTCACTTGTCTTTCTGGATAGAGAAGTCTAATATTTGCATGTTGGGCAGCTACTCCAGTGCATACATACCAAAGCAAGCTGCACGTTTTCTTTACAGGCTATGTTATGTTCATTGACTTTGATACCCTCTGAGACTGTGGTCCTAAGCTTCCAGTCCAAACAACTCATTCCCTCAAGGTGTTTGATTATGGCTAAACAGTTTTCATAAATTGTCTCTAATTGCTTTATCTTATATATCCATGAATCTATTTATAGTACAGTTACCTATATAGTAATATTGTGTGTCAAATCTATCTGATCATGGGAGGAGTCTCATTCACTGGCGCATACCTGCACCTGCACCTTTTGCCTGTTAGCCTATTATTCATTTACAAATGAATATTTGCTGTTACTAATAATGACAGATTACATATGTAGCAGTATTTAATATTGTTCTATCTAACTCCTGTGTGCCTTTCTGGATTTCTTTAAATTAATAATATTGTGCTTAGTCAGTGATACCAGTTCTGTTATGCGTGCTGTGCAACATTTTCCACCACAGTGAAAGGACAGTCAATGTTTCCTAAACAATGACTTCCAGAAAGGGGACAAAAGATGCATAAAGCGACCCAATTCATCGGCAGCAGCATAGTCAGAAAGAGACACAAAGGCACAAAGAAGCACAACTCTTTCCACGACATAGGATTTTCTCTTGAGTTGCTAAACCAGAGAGCTCAAATAGCTCCTATTCCTTGTTTTAGGCATGAGAACTAAACTTACCTTCTGTGTCAAGTACGAGCTGGGCCAGCTTTACAGTAAACCGAAAGCACTTCTAGTTTAAACACAATTGGAGTTTTTGATGACCCAGGTAGAAGCCTAGAGGCCTGAGATACAGTATATAAAAGGACTCAGCCCCACAGAGTAATGAGAGACCCAAACCCCCACTGTCATCATCCAACACGATGAGTGGTCCTCGTCCTGCAGCCTGCACTGAGGGCACTGGCACAGAGCCAGCATGACAGGCTGAGGAAGAATGTGTCTCTGCCTTTTAACAAAGCTTGCTGGAAGCTGGAACAAGATTCTTCCCTTTATGTCCCAGTGGTCACAGCTTGGGCAATGGCCACATTCAGCTGCAAGGGCAGCTGGGATATGCTGTTAACCACACTTTAGATTTGACGCGGAGTATATCAGGAAGACCGTGAAAGGGGATATAAGCAAAGGATTTATTGTTCAAAGTTTAGATTTGAACTAGAGTTCTTTTTCCCATTGTGTTTCATATGATCATTGTGTTTTATAAAATTAATTGCCATTAATTCATGCCCCCCATTACCCCATCTTTTCAGATCTCCACCATTCCTAATTCCTTTGCCCCCTCCCTCCACTCATCAAAGTCTCTGAACCCATGATTCCCCCCTCAGCATTTCCCCCTTTGAACTTTTATACACATCTTACTAGTGATCCTTTTATTTTTACAATAATAGGTTTTTAAAAATGTTTATCATAAAAAAGTTTATTATGATTATTCTTTTCTTTTAGTCATACACATTTTATTTTATGCATTCATTTCTCAATGGCACTTAACAACAAACAACAACACATTTCTATACAGCGGGGTTTTTTTGTTTTTTTAATTTTTACAATAATGGTCTTACACAGTATTTTTCATTATGATACTAAGTTCCCTCAACATAGTGCTCTCCAGCTTCTCCCATATCATGTAAGTATTTTTTAAAAAATCATTACTTTTAAGTGTTGCTTAGTATTCCATTATATGAATGTACCACAGTTTCTCAATCCATTTGTTTGTTGATGGACATTTGGGTTGTTTCCATTGTCTTGCTATCGTGAATAACGCTGCTATGAACATTGGGGGGTGTGTGAGTGTGTGTGTGTGTGTGTGTGTGTGTGTGTATTGCCAGCAGTGGAATAGCTGGGTCATATGGAATTTCTACATTCAGCTTTTTGAGAAAACGTCAAATTGCCTTTCAGACTGGTTGTATCATTTTACAATCCCACCAACAATATATGAGCCTTCCTATCTCTCCACATCCTCTCCAACACTTATGGCTTTCTGTCTTGTTAAACTTTGCCACTGTTACTGGCATGAGATGTTATCTTATTGTGGTTTTGATTTGCTTCTGTCGTATTGCCAGTGATTTTGAGCATTTCTTCATGTGTCTGCTGGTCATCTGAATGTCTTTCTCTAGGAATAGTCTTTCCATATCTTTTGCCCGTTTTGTAATTGGGTTCTCAGTCTTTTTCTTGTGGAGGCCCAGGAGCATTCTGTATAGGTTACTCTGTGTCCTAACACTGCTTGCCCTTTTGTGTTCAAATCGTGGCAGCTAGAAGATTAAAAATGGGCTTTTCACTACCACAGGGAATGTCACTTACTTGTATCATCTCTTCTTGAAAGGGCTAGGAGCTTGGTCACTTTTCATGTGGCCCACATAGTCTACCAAATCCCAAGATCTACTTCTCAAAACATTGGCCAGTTGGGCTGATAAAACTCACACGGTCCACAGTGGAGAACATGCTGTCAGCATTGGGACTGTTTGTTTGGCTGGGTTTTTCTAAAGGTCGTTGTTGAAAAGGTAGCACCCTGTGGGGAAGAAAGAAAGCATGAGCATTCTCTTGAATTTTTTAAGCCTATGACATTTAGGCCTTAGAGTTTTCTCTCTCTTTCTGTCTCCTTTCTTTGCATCTTTCTCTTTTCTTGTTCCTGTCCCCCTGCCTCCTCCAGATACTTTATAGGGAAAGAAACATTTTTTAAATAATGTATGCCTTTTTATTATAGGCTATATTAAACTTTTTAAATTAGAAGATAACCTTGAGATCTTAAAAGTGTGCATGTTAGTTGTCCTTGAAAGGTTTGTTGCTTTATGATCCAGGCTAAAGAATGGTTCTAACTCATTACGTGTTGAGAGAGATTAAATTATTTACCTCTCTAGAGATCTCCAAGGATTTCCCTCCCAGTTTGAGTTCTATTTTGTCCCTAAAATACTGACTTCCTCTGTGCAGTTTCATCTCCAATACCAAATGAGGACCAAGAAATATGAGAAGAGAATTTTTACCGTTTTGACTGTAAAACACTACCATGGCTTTCAAAACGTGCGCTGTGGACCAAGGTGCTCTTCTGTCGGGTGAAAGAAGGACCAGTGGCCTCTAGTAAACACGTACTTGAAACACTAAGGATCTTGCTGGGCCAGCTGCCCTTCCCAGGCCATAAGAAATCTGTCATGTAGCCCACTCTATTAACCTTTTCTTAAAGTCACTGTGAATATTGTTCTCTAGAGCTGAAAATTCTAAGACTGCCGTATAAACAATAGCAAAGGCTGTTTTACCCTGGATGAGGTAAAGACAGTCATGACTCACCTATTCATCAACATAAACGAGCACTACTCCCTTCAAGCCACAAAAGCAGGAGACTCAACAAGCTAACCCTGCTGAATACAGCTGCTTCATTCTTACTGTTTTGAGACATTTTCGGTCCTGAACAACTTTGGATTCGCCTTAATCACCATCACCATCATCATCATTATTGTCCTCACCTTAACAAACAAGTAAGTCGTCATTTAAGTGGGAGCTCTGGTGGCATAGTCCGTAGGGAGTTGCACTGCTAACCTAACAGTGGTGTCTCTAGAGGTTCTAATCTACCAGCTGCTCCACAAGAGAAAGCTGGCCGATCTCCCATGTGATTTACACCATTTGAAAACCCACTGGAAGGGCTGCAGTGTGTGTGTGTGTGTGTGTGTGTGTGTGTAAGAGAAAGAGACGAGAGTGTGCATGAACATTTTTAATGGCTGAGGGCGCATTGGATCAGTTATATGGCGTTTCAGTAGCTAAATAACAAAGAGCGGATGTGCCAGTTTCTCTTGCTACACCTTCAGCACCACCCTGATAATACCAGAAAAGCGGTGTGTGTGTGTGTGTGTGTGTGTGAGAGAGAGAGAGAGAACACACAAGCGCGTGTGAGTGAGCATGTGTTTACACATCTTCATGCATGGCTATTTTAAGGATTGAGGCTCCAAGAAACAGGTCATAGGACACGTCGAAAGCTGAAAAAATTCAAAAGTCAAAGTCATTGCCGTGGAGTCAGAAGTAACTCAGCTGTGAATCCACTGCGTTTCTGAAGCTGTAAATCTCATGAGAGGTGATTGTGTTTCTCCCAAGAAGTTACTGGTGGATTCAGACTGCCGGGGTGAGAAGGGCAGCCTTTAGATTAACAGTGCAGCTCCCTAAAGACAGTGCTACTGGAACTCTCTTCCAAGCTAAAAGAGGCTAAAAGAAAAAAAAATACAGAGGTTGCTTCTCAGGTTCTAGTCCCACCAAGATTTACAACAAATACATTTGCTAACCCTTTTCCCAAGATCAACTCCAGAAAAATCCAAAAG
>NW_006399844.1:1880870-1888757 GCF_000299155.1 Elephantulus edwardii | reverse complement strand
GGGGGGAGAAACCAAATACCAGGAGAAAGTGTCGGGAGTGGGTACTGTCTTGAAATAGAGGCTGCAGTGGGTGGTGATGGTGACCGGCCTGGGCAGAAGGCTGCATGGCACAGCAGTGAGAGCTTAAAAAAGAGGGAGGGGAAAGTATTATATTTAGGGCATTATGTTTATCATAAGAGTATGAAATGAGGGTTGCAGAGTGGATTATATTTGGGGTGGGAGGATGCAGGGTGCGGGGGGATTGTGTACCAATGGAGGAGTTTTTCTTTTGCTTTTCAAGGAGAGGACCGAACAGGGTGGGTGGGGAGAAAAGTGCAACAATGAATGAATAGAATTCCAAAATCTCTGTAGATGTTCATTGAAATAAAAATTTTAAGAAATTAAAAAAAAAAGAGGGAGGCAATCATTAATTCTGTCCTTCCTTCCCAAACCATGACGCTGGGGAAAGCCCACAGGAATATAAGCCTCTGGTCCGTGTATCCGCAGGATTAAATGAGAGCAGGCCCAAAGCTCCTCGTGCTTCTGAGGTGGACTAACAGACCCCGAGCAGCCATCTCCTCGTCTGCCCCGTTCAACTCTGGAAGGCTGTGAGACGACAATGGAACGAATGTGTTCACCCAAGGCTGCCGCTCCCTGAAGACACGTCCTGGGATCCTGAGGAGTTGTTTTGTTGGGAGGAGTATGAAGGCCTGGGATCCCTTTCCTCACCAGGCTTACCACCCGCAGGTGGGCCGTTCCCAGTCCTTACTGAGCTCATCAGGGCTGAAACAGATGAAGTCTGACCTCTTCCCACAGGCATCGCCTGAAGAATAGTCAAAACTTCCACAGGAAGATGAGCTCACGTGACAAAATTACAGAACAGTTGAAGAACACAAAGGTTTCAACAGCAGACAGAGGTATCCTTCTGAGATGAGAGGCCAAGGCTGGGCTGAGGACTGGAAACCCAGAACTGTGAGAAAAGAGAGGGGAGACTGGTCCAGCTATGCAAGGAATATTCCACATCACATACTTTGTGAGTTTCTACATTCATAAATGACCTTCTTTTATTCTCATCTGTGTTCTTTAAACTAAGTCTAGTACTTCCATTTGATAGGTGACCAGAAGAGTGATCAAAAGGCTTGATATAAGACAGCCAATTTATAAGTAAGAATTTAACCTTTGGCTTCTTGGGTCTGACTGTACAGGTTTAAATAATTTCCTGTTTGTGTGAACTTGACCAAGATACTCCAACGTCTCTGGCCTCAACTTCTTTTCTGCAAAAGAAAGGTAATAGTTTTACCTAATTCAGCACTCTACTGTGAGAGTATAATGAGTTTAAAACAGGTCCTGACACCAAAAAAAGGCTGGTTGCTAATTTAACCATATTGTTCAACTGTATGATCATTTCTATTCTATTCTTTTGGAAGATGAAATAAACATCTTTAAGTAACAACAGATTGAGATTTTTCTTTTTGCCCATTAAATAAAAGCCCTGAAGGCACAGTGGTTAAACACTCAGGTGCTATCAAAAGGTTGGCAATTCAAAACCACTCAGATGTTCTTTGCAAAAAAGACTTGGCAATCAGCCTCCATCAGGGTAATAGCCAAGGAAATCCTGTGGGGACGTACTGTTCTGTCACAGGCTTGCGATGAGTCACAGCATGAAGGAAAAACCAACCCACATGGTTCAGAGGTGAAGAAATCAAACCTCGTCGATCAAATTCTAATCCTCTAACAGAGAGCTGAGAAAAAGAGGGGATGGGCCTTTGTTTAGAAAAATATATAAATAAAGGTAGGAAGAGAGACAGTGGGGTATATTGATGTTCTGAGAGTATTAGGTAATTTCAAGAGAGTTTCTTTGAAGTCATAATCCTTCCAGTAGGAATGTGAAACAGGTGGAGAGCTCTGGTGGTGTGTGGTGTGGTGTGGTGTGGTGTGGTGTGGTGTGGTGTGGTGTGGTGTGGTGTGGTGTGTAGCGGGTGAGCTTCTAAAAGCTGCGCCTTTCTAGTGCTGCCTGACTCCACCAGCAGCTCTGCAGGAGAAGGTGGACAGTCTCCTAGCATGTGTTTATCAGCCTCTGGAAACTCGTTGGATGGTCAGCTCTGAGTTTGTTCAGGTTTGACAGCAAACAGTGAGTGAATAAGTGAGAATGATGGTACATATTTATACAAAAATCACACCAATGAATATGCATTTCCATATTCTTTTACAGAAAAGGAATTTCATTTTCAGCTCATAGCTACAAAAGAGATAAACCATAGCTATACAAAGAGAAAAAAAATCACTCACACACATGCACAACTGTGGAAACTTACAGGATAAACATCACTGGAATGAGAACCAAGAACCACTGAACGAGGAGAGAGGGAGTCAGCTTTTATGCGTTCTTGTAATCAGTTTCCTGTGGAATCTCCACGTTATCCCTATTTAGTCAATGTCATCATCATCTACACTGACAGAAAAGGAAGGGAGCTTCGGCAACATGAGTGGACTTGCCCGGTGTCACCTGGTTCCTGGGTGTGGCTTTCCATTTCACCAAGTGCAAGAGGCAGCACCCACGATCAGATAGAAATCAGTGGGCCTCTTAGTCTCACCTCCTTCATAACTGTCTCCTCGCAAGGCAGCCCCTCCCCTTAGCAGAGGTGTGGCTGTTCTCCCCACGCATTTCAGGACTGATAGTTCCAGAAATGAGTGCATCTCTAGCCCAGGAGCTGGTACAACATTCAGCAGGGATAGACAATTAGTGAAAGATGGACACAGAGAGAATTTCTGAGTCAAGAAAAGGAAGAAATGAATAAAAACAAACAGCACCGAGGCTACTTTAGAAAAAGAAAACCAGCAACAACAAAAAGATACACCTGGACACCTGTAGGCCATAGATATTAAGGGACAGTAGACATTTGTTATACATTAAATTGTGGGATCATTTGTTACACAGGAGAAATACTCATTCTACAATAATGGCTTTATACAGTATTTGTCCTTTTGAGACTGAGTTAGTTGACTCAGCATAATGGTCTCCAGTCCCTCCCAAGTTAGGTGGTAATTTACAAAATCACTGAGAAGCCCCCATTTAGCTCTGTTTACGTCTGAAGTCTCTCCCTTTCAATTATCTTTTTCCTTTCTTCAAAACATCTACTCCTATCACTCATCCGTTATCAATTACAGAGAACAGGCTCTGTGTTTCCAACAACATTTCCTCTACTCAAAGCCACAGACAGATGTGTGAGGAGCATGTGATATTGCCCTCCTTACTAAACAGGGGTGTCTGGGGAGCAGTCAGGGGAGACTAGGAATTCCTTTTTTCTTTTTCCTTTTTCTTAAAGGCATTGCAAGCTCAACGCTGTACTATTTACCTATTCACACTACTACTTACCTATTCACACTATTCAAAGTGTGAATAGGTAAGTAGTACAGGGTTAAGCTAGCAATGACCAAAAAAAAAAAAAAAGAATTTCTGAGTCTCTCCGGCTGCTCCCCCAGTGCCGCAGAGACCCCTAGTTAGTAAGGAGGACAATGAGGACAATGTCACACGCTCTCACACATCTATCTGTGGCTTTGAGTGGAGGAAATGTTGTCTGGAACACAGAGCCTGTTCTCTGTAATTGATAACGGATGACTGATAGGAGTAGATGTTTTGAAGAAAGGAAAAAGATAATTGGAGGGGGGGAGAGTTCAGACGTGAACATAGCTAAATGGGGGCCTCTCAGTGATTTTGTAAATTACCACCTAACTTGGGAGGGACTGGAGACCATTATGCTGAGTCAACTAACTCAGTCTCAAAAGGATAAATACCGTATAAATCCATTATTGTAGAATGAGTATGAGAATCTAAGGGAGGTGAGGGTGGAAGCAGAGGGGTGAGGATGGGGCAGCGGTGTTAATCATGGGGTTGCACAATTTGATGGGTGAGTGGGGTGAAGGAAATGGGAAGGATCTTTTGTTAAAAACAATGTATTCAAACTTTGTAAATAAACTTTGTAAATAAATCAATGTAAAATTTTAAAAAAGAGTAACCTCATTAAAAAAAAAGAAGTATATTCATCATACACAAATAAAGGCGCTCCTAAATTTATTAATAATATAAAATTGTAACTTTCAAACTTGTGTTCAAGCACTCTTTCTATTATTCTCATGCCCCATCCAGAGTGACAACCACCACTGGGCACTAGGACTATTATAAAGAAATAATAAAACTGTAGTTAGCATAGTAAATGAAACATTATTTCTGGGATAAATGAAAATTATTGTAAACTTTGCTTTCCTTCTTTTTGATTTTTCTAACCTACTCTCATCAATCACTGGAATAGATGAAGGACATTTATATTTATAAGGTGAATGACAAAAATATTTGAAAGAAGATTAAATAAAATAATTTCAGAATTAAAAAAACCAAACCAACAAATGGGGACTCCTTTTGGGAAGAGGTTCTTAGAAAGACCTGGTGATCTATTCTCAAAAGAGGACAGCTCTTGAAAACCTAGTGTAGCGGTCCTATTCTAACACACCTGGTCAAACCTGATGGCAACTTGTAGGTGACAAGTAATGTCTGGTTTGGGGGAGCAGGTTCTCGCCTTGAATTTATACTGGGCCATCATCCATGAACAGAGGCTGTCACAAAATATTGGCATATTAAACATTAAATAAGTATTTGTTGAACCAAATGGATGAAGAGTGATTATTCTATGAATAAAAAAAATTAGCTTAATAGTCTCATGGACATAAAGACCAACATGTTCCAAGCTAACTCACTCTGCTCCCCTAACCCATCACTTCATCCTGTGCTTTCTCTCCTAAGAGGATTGGTCCATCCAACTGGAAGCAGATAGTTGTCAATCTTTTTCTCCTTCATGGGCGGGTCCCATCTCCCTAGTCACCAAGTCCTAACAATTCTCTTGAAATCCTCTGTAGCCTCACCCCAGACACCACCATCTCGATTGAGAGCCAGCACTGTGATTAAGGTCCTGTCTTGTGCAGACCACCGGAGGTTAGAGCAAGCTCTTGGCTCCTTGGTAAAAGCATTCAGCCTCTGAACACCTCTATTTTCTGGTCTGTAAAATGGGGAAAAGGTATCATCAACCTCAGAGCATGAGTTTGAGGATGAAAAAGGACAAGGAGACCATTTGCCACCTTAATAAACACAAGATTCTTGTGACTGATCTCCCTAATTCTAGTCTTGTCGCCTTTCATCAGCTGTTGTCAGAGAAAATTTGATGCTTGAATTCCAATAATGGTCCCTTAGCAGCTATGGAAGGATTTTTTTAAGTGGCTAGATATGCCATAGTTACTAATCTTCAGATTTTGTGGAATCTTGGATGGTTACGATATTGTTCTTGCTGATTGTCTTTAAGTCGAACATGACTCATAGCAACTCTATGAACAAAAGGCCTGAAGTCCCTCCACAACTATCAACATTTATCAAAGTTCATAGAGTTTCTAGTGGCATGTTATTTAGGAAGTGAATGCCACTCCTGCTTCCAAACCTGTCATGGTATGTTATTGTTGTTATGTGCCATTGAGTCATCTGTGACATATAGCAACCCTATCTATGTACAGCAGCTCTGAACCCTTCCCTGTCCTGAGCCAGTCTCACTGATTCCAACACACCAACTCCCATTGCCCCAGTCACTGTATCAATCCATCTCATCCTGGGTCTTTCTCTTATATGCTGCCCCTCCACCCTTCTGAGCATAATGTCCTTCTCCAACGATCGGTCTCTCCTGGCCACATGCCCAAAGCATATGAGATGGAGCTTCAAAATCCTACCTTCCAAGAAGAAACTTGATTTTACCCTCCCCAAGACAGACCTAGTTGTTTTCTTGACAGTACATGGAATGTTTAAGACTTTTCTCCAGCACCATAATTTGAAGGCATTGATTTTTCTTCTGTCATCCATAGTCATTGTCCAGCTCTATGGTGCACAGTAAGTAGTCAAGAAGACCACGGCCTAGATTAGGCGCACCTTAGCCTCAATATTAACACTGTTGCTTTTCAATACTCTGGAGAGGTCCCTGACAGCAAATTTTCCCAATGCAATACACACGTCTAGCTCCTTGAACTATTTCTTTTAAAGCACAGTGACTATGCACAAGGAATCTTTAAAATGTGTTTTATTGTGAACAGCTCTCGTTTGCTCGGCTCCACAGTCAACAATCTTGGCACCAGCAGCCAGGAAATTAAAAGACATATTGCAATGGGAAAGTCTACTGTTAGGAATCTCATGAAAGTATTGAAGAGAAATGGTGTAACTCTGGAGACTAAGGTGCACCTGATACAGGCCATGGTCTTTGTAATCTCTTGTTATGTGTCAGAGAGCCGGACAATGACCAGGGAGGACACAAAGAGAATTGATGTCTTTGAGCTGTTGTGCTGGAGAAGAGTATTGAATGTACCATGGACTGCTAAGAAAATGAACAGGTTCATTCTGGAGAGGGTTAAACCAGGCTGCTTCTTGGGGGCAAGGATTCTAAAGCTTCATCTGACATACTTTGGACATGTTGCAAGAAGGGACAAGTCCTTGGAAAAGGACATCATGCTTGGGAGGGTGGAGGGACAGCGCAGGAGAGGAAGACCTTCTATGAAGTGGATTGATTCAGTGAGTGGGGTAATGGGAGTAGGTGTGTCAGAGACAGTGAGATTGGCACAGGATAGAATAGGATTTAGGGTTGTTGTACACAGGGTCACTATGAGTCGCAGGTGACTTGATGGCAGCAAACAACAACAACAACAGCTGTATCTAGAACAATAGGGATGTGGAGGAAGGGGCATACACTGAGCAGAGCCAGGTAGATCAGGTGCCCCTGGCCAGAAAACCAGAAAGTCATTCTCAGATAAGCTGAGCCACACCTCTCCTTCCTCGCCCACTGTCTGCCACGTTTCAGAGAGCGTATAATCTGTCACAAAATGTTGAGACTCCAATCTGGGCTTCAGAGGAAGTATCTTCATTTTACGTGAATGGAATAGTAATTTGTTTTAGTTGTCACTGTAATTTTGAGTATTACAAATTTTCTCCTTGTAGACTTTAAATAATACATGTCTCTCCAATGATTTCAGAATGAAGACTTTCCCCCTCCCGTGCTGCAGGGAGCTCTGGTGGCTTCGTGGTAAGGGATATCGTTGTCAACTCAAAGGCAGGTGGACTCAATACCCCAACTGTTACATGGAAGAACAACAGGAATTCACCTCGCATGCAATTTGCAGCCTCTGAAAACCACTGGAGGGTCACTTACGAGTCAGTTCTGGCTCAACAGCACATAGCAACAGCATACTATGCTATGGCCTATCCTTGTTCCTAGTATTGTGATTATATTAGACACTGGCTAGTAGGCAGCTCTTAACTGCTGTGCAAAGTGGCTCATTATTAACCTTGATACAACAACCCAGCCAGTTAGTGGTCTTTCTTACTTTACGGATGAGGAAACTCAACTGTAGTCTGCTTGTCCTCTCCACCACCCTCTGCCACCTGATTTGGTCTTTTCTTTTTTTCCTTTTTTTTAAAAAAAAATTATTAATTTCAATGAAAATTTACAGAGACTTTGGGTTTCTAGTCATTCATTGTTGCACTTTTCTCCCTCTCAACTCTCCCCTCTAGTACTGCCTGCCACCTGGTTTGTAAGCCCCATATAGACAGTGTTGCTATTTGACTGGATCAGAGGCAGAGAAAGAGAAAGCTACAATACTTATGACAGTGTAAGCAGTTTCTATCTACTGAATGAAAGGACAGAGGAATGGACGAATGGGCGCTGAGAGGTTGCACTGCATATATCAACAGCATAGCTTGGCGGGATGTCTCTTATTTTAAAGTCATTCCTTCTGCTGCATTTTGCTATCTTGCCACTAAATTATCCCTTCTGGGACCTGTTTTTGTCAATCTCATTTTTCAAAATCATGGAGGGTTTTTTAATATAT
>NW_006399844.1:1869475-1878180 GCF_000299155.1 Elephantulus edwardii | reverse complement strand
TCTCATTTTCCTTCATTCATGGCTCTCACATTCCATGTACCAATCACTAGGGTCTGCTTACAACTGTTCCTCCTTCTTTGTGTTTCCATACTTGATAGTTCTACCTAGGTTGCCCTTTTTGTTAATCTGCGTGTATTCTGTTGTGCATAGGGTTTTCAGAGGCCTGCTATATATTGCTATTTATTGCTCAGGTTCTATTTCTTTACTGAGGAAGAGATTTGCATTTTCAAAGTTCATGTGTTTGCTTTAAAGTCATGGTTCTCTTACGTGCATCAATTCAGTGTGCCTTCATTTTTTTTTTTAATTTTATTTTTTATGCTCATAATTGGAATTTTGCACCTCTCCAGGTAGTAGTGGGTGGTTAGGGAGAAGGAGTAGTCAAATACAGTGGTACAAGGGTTAAGAGATATGGGTGCCTTTGATGGCTAGTTCCTAGGCTGTCCCTCTGGGTTCTCCAGTCCTTCAGGAAAACATGGGGTTTGACAGCAGGCTGGGCACGCAGGCCTTTCTTGCCAGTCCCCTTCTCCCTTCCCATCTGGGAACTGGATAGCCAATCTGTCAGGACAGGATGGAATCTGCAACTCAAAATCTCAGTGGCTTTAAAAAAAGGCGCATTGCCTGTTCATGCTACTTGTCTAGTAGAGGTCTCCTATGCCTTTTCCTATGAATATGTACCTCAGATTCCAGGCTATGGGCCCATGAGCCAGCTACCATCGCCTCTACCAACAGTTACCATGATAGAGGAAGAGAATTCCTTAAGGCTTTCTACTTGCAGCCAAATGTTTGGATCAGAAATAAGATGCTATTTCTACTCATGATCATTGGCCAGAACCATTCATGTAAAATCACAGAGACTGGGAAATGTAATCCCATCATGTCCCAGAAGAGAAAACCAAGACTCCTTAGTGAACAACTTCAGGGAAGGCACATCCATCAGGATCCTGTGGCCTCCTTGAACTCTTTGTGGCTTTGGTCACCAAAGTCAAGTATGAACCTCATAGCAGAGCACATGAAGTCCACCATGTGTGGACTCCACCTGTTCCTCCAGACTGGCTACTTCTCACCTTGTAAACTCTCCAGTGATCGGAGCATTTACTGAACGACTCATTGCTATTTCTCCACACTGTGTCTTTCTTTGCAAGTGTTCTTGGCTTTGTTGGCCCTGCCTGTGAACTCAGTCCTCAAGGCTCAGTGAAAATAGACCCTCTTCCAGGAAAGCTTTCATTGGCATCTCCTGTTAGAGTTCAGTCCCCTCATTTCCACCCTCTCTTGTGTCCTGACTGTACTTGGCTCTTTGCCATCTTGATTTATGTGTACAGGCGAATCGGGAGATCTTGCAAGATCGCTTCCAGATCACTGCAATAAAGCAAATATAGCAATAAAGCAAGTTACATTAATTTGTTTGGTTTTCTGGTGCATATAAAAGTTCTATTTACACTGTAATGCAGTCTATTCAGTGTTCAATAGCATCACGGAGAAGTTTGAAATATTGTGACAATTACCAAGATATGGCACAGAGACACAAAGTGAGCGCATAATGTTGGGGAAATGATGCCAATAGACTTGCTCAGTGCAGAGTTGCCAAAAATTTTTCAATTTGTAAGACACACTAACTGCAAAGTGCAATAAAGCCAAGCTCAATAAAGCCAGATATGCCTGTATCTCTCCTCTACCAATCCATCTGTATGCTGAGCCTATCATTTGAGAAGCTGCACTCTATGAAGAAGAATGTGGCATCAGGATCAGAGAGAGACACATCAATAACCTGTATTATGCAGATGACACAGCCTTGTTTGCTGAAAGTGAGGAGGACTTGAAGCACTTGTTGCAGAGGATCAAGGAAATGCAGCCTTCAATGTGGATTACATCTCAATGTCAAGAAAACAAAAGATTCTTGTCCCTGAACAACATCATGATGGATGGAGAAGAGACTGAAACTGTCAACAACTTCATTTTACTTGCATGCACAATTAATACCCTTGGTACCAGCAGTCAGGAAATAAGGAGATGCATTACACTGGTAAAGTCTGGAGTTAGGGACATCTACAAATTATTGAGGAGAAATGATGTCATTTGAGGACTAAGGTGTGTCTGTTTTAGACCATGGTCTTTCTGATCACTTGCTATGCATCCGAGAGCTATACAGTGAATAAGGATGAATAGGAAGAAGAATTGACGCCTTTGAGCTGTGGTGTTGGAAAAGAGCACTGAACATCCCATGGATGGCCAAATAACAAATAAATATGTCCTGGAGAGGGTGCAGCCAGAGTGCTTTCTGGAGGCAAGGATGATGAGGCTTCACCTCAAATACTTCAGGCATGTTGCTTGGGGGTGGGGGAGCTATTCCTTGGAGAATGGCACGATGCTGGGAAGAGTGGAGAGTTGATGAAGGAGAGAAGGACCCTCAACCAGGTGAATTGTCATAGTGACTGCTGCAATGGGCTCAAGTGTTTGAGGAAGTGTGAGGATGGCACAAGATAGAATGGAGTTCAGATACATTGTTCGTAGGGTCACCATGAGTCATACTCGATGCAACGGTATCTAAAAGCTCCTCTATGAACTGAACCCTATAAAATAGCGACTGTGTCCTATCTGTCTCAGGGTGCCCAGTCCTAACACTGTCCTAGTCTGAATAAGATAATTTCTATTTCTTGAACATTTGGTGATGATAGCTTCCAAAGCTACAGTCAGGTAGTGCATCAATTGTGAATGTAGGTTCTACGATTTAGGCATGATTGTGTAGTTTTTCTAAGGATGGGTCACCTTGGTCACACTACTGCATCTTACACCCAACCTTAAGGCTTAGCAGTTAAGATACAATCCAATTTTACCATAAGACTCAGGAAGGTACGCCCCAGGAAGACAGTAGAGCCTGGCTCGTGACAAATTGTCACTGTGCCAGGGCCCGGGGTGCATCATTATCCTCTGAGGGATGAACTGTGTGACTACTGTCACTATGTCCTTGCTGCACTCCTGGATGGTGACACTGAAAGCACATGTCTAGTGTGAGAGAAACCAAACAATGTTAGTTATGCCTTCTTTGCTGAACAGGACAGGGACCTGCTGGAACCTGCTTCCACACAAAGGGAACACCAGGTTTGAAAGCAACTGGGTCCCAGGAGCAAATAGAAGCTGTGACTTGAAGAAGGCTGGGGTTCCCTCTTTTCCTGTTCTCTCTGATTTTTCTATCTCTCTACATGTTACTTTCCGTTTTTCGTTTCCTTCTCTTTTTTTCATTCCATTGGATGGAAAATAGTGCCCCAGGGATCTCATTGCCATGCAGAGAACAGTACAGACCATGAGAGATTGGAATAAGTCTCTTGGCTTGAAACCTCCAAGTTCCAGGAATGGAGCCACCCAGCCAAAGTCAAGTGCACACTCTCAGATCAAGGCCAGATGTCAGAGAACAGTTTTAACATAGTTGCTATTGTCACATGGATGGGGGGAAAGAATCATGGTCAACAAGAATGATGCTGGCCTACAAACTCTGAAGGGTTTGCTTGTTTGTTTGTTCAAACTGTGACGTTTTGAGGAGAGAAATTAGATGGCTTCAGCAAAGACGTCCAATACCAGAGAATAAGAAAGTAATTGTAGGGGCTGCATAGCAATCATGTGAGGTGAGGAGAATTTGGTCAAAATATAGAATCCAGGGCCCTGTCCCCAGTAGGTATGATTCAGTAGGTCTGGCCGTGAGCCCAAGAATGAATGGTTTAGGCAAACATCCCATGTAATGTTGATGTATTGCCAGAGTTGGGAAGTCCTGGTTGAGTTTGTGTTTCAAATTCAATTTTATGCCCCTGTCTATTCATCGTTGCTTTTGGGTTTATTACTCTTCCTACTTTCCTTTCACTTGGTAATTTGTACCCTTTCTGTGTTATTTAGGTAGAGACTTAATTCTGTTTTTCTTCTTCCTCACCAATACTTTTTCCTCTAAGTACCAGGGTGGCAGCATCCCATAAATTTATATGATATGTTGTGTTTACATCTTTGTTCTTTAAATACTCTGTTCTGAATTTCTTCTCTCTGAGACTTTATTTAGCACGGTTTTTAACTGCTGTGTAACTGGTTAACTCCTTCTTGCTGGTGAAATTTCTTTCTAATTTAATTGCAATGTAATCTTAGCGTATATAAGGTAAAACATTTCTGCCTTTTCTTACTATCTTTGTGTCTTTGTTAATGATACACACTTTCGTTAAAAATCTAACCAGACCCAAGATGGTGGACAACACCACCTGGTGTGGGTTGTCAGAGATCCCAGGACAAAAGACTTTCTGCAAACTCTGCCATCTAGATTTGAGGGTACAGCAACACAAGAAAGGATATGAGTCCCTTATCCACTTATTTTGTAAAAAAATGCTAATACATCCAAGACCTTCTCATACATGGAGTTTGACTTATGGTAAGGTACTGCACTACCATCCTGAAGGCAGGTGGTTTGAATCCATCAGTTGCTTCATGAGAGGAAGATGAACAATCTCCTCCAGTTCCATTTACTTCCTCTGAAAACCCACTGGAGGGTCAGCTGTGGGTCAGTTCTCACTCAGCGGCATACAACAACAACCTATGATCATGTATCTCAGTGCTTTCAAGCAATTGTGGTGCCTGCACTGCATGAAAAGACAGCACAGATCAAAGTTGGATTACCTAAAGTGCCAAATAAGCACAGGATTACCTGTGTTAGTTACTAATCTGTCAACACTATTTCACCACATCAAAGACTCCGCCTCTGGGTGTGCTTGACATCTGTCCCTCTTCACTTAGTCACCCTGTAGAATCAAAGCCTCATTTCAAAGGTACAGTATCAGATAGAGACAGAGTACCCAGTAAACGAGGTAAGCACGTTTACTTGTGCTTATTTACTAGTCTTGGGGAACAGTTTCATGTCTTTTTCACCACCTCAAAGTATCAGTTTATTTAAATGGGCAGGTCCTTACAAAAGTATAAATAGACAAATAGCACCTATGGTAAGTCCTGGAATTATGTTTCCGGCCAAACACCTCATACTCACCTTTTAAATAAGTTTACCAAAAAAACAGCAAAACAAAATGCAAGCCAAGCTCATTAATCTTTTCATTAACACCTTATAGCACTATATAACAATTCCAAATTACAGCTGCACCTCACTTGCTTTCACTGGTGAAAATGGATCTGTGCTATGCTCAAAGTCACTTTGTTTGGGTTTGTTTGTTTGTTTGTTTGTTTCCTTGTCTTCATTCAGCAGATGAAGATCGCGCAGTCTGCCTTGACCCGTGGAGGCTCTCGAGTATGCAAGTCTTGGTTTTAACTTGCTGAGTGGTCGGTCTCTCCCAGCTGCACCTGGAAACAGACTAGAAACTGCTCAACCGCTTCCCTTGCAGGTGGTGCCCAGGACACATGCTGGGATAGGCGGAGGGTCAGAGAAAGGGAGCAAGATCATCAACGTGACGGACTGAGACAGCGACTGTAACACTGGACTCGAGCACACTGAAAATGATGAGTCGTAGTCAACTCGGTGGCACCTAACAACACGTGTTACAAAATAGACTTCTACGTAGGGTTTTCTTGTTGCTAGTCTTTATGGAAAAACCTTGCTTAGCCTTTCTTCCCACATGTCTCTGGATGGGTTCAAACCATTAACCTTTGAATTGGTAACAGACAAAAACTATGAAACTGAGGAGGATCTGAAGTACTTACTGCAGAAGGTCAAGGACTGCTGCCTTCAATATGAATTGAAGCTCAACATCAGGAAAACAAAGATTCTCACCACTTGGTCTGATTGGCAGCATCATGATGGATGATGAAGAGATTGATAACAGCTTCAGTTTGCTTGGCTCCACAATCAACACTCATGGTTTCAGCAGCCAGGAAATTAAAAATCAAATTGCATTGAGGAAGTCTACTGTCAGAGACCACTCTAAAAAGCATCAGAGAATGTCAGTCTGGAGACTAAGGTGAGCCTGATTGAGGCCATAGTCTTTGCAATTACTTGCTATGTGTCAGAACGCTAGACAATGACTAAAGATGATAGAAGGAGAATTGATGCCTTTGAGCTGCGGTGCTCGAGAAGAGTATTGAATATACCATGGACTTGTAAAACAACAAACAGATTCGTCCTAAAGAGGGTGAAACCAGTCTCCTCCATGAACACAAGGATTCTGAAGCTTCATCTGATATACTTTGTACATGTTGCAAAGCAGGACCAGTCCTTGGAGAGGAACGTCATGCTTGTGAATGTGGAAGGACAGTGCAAATAAGGAAGACCCTTGATGAGATGAATTGATTCAGTGACTGGGGTACTAGGTGTAAGTGTGTTGGAGACAATAAGATTGGCTCAAGACAGAGCAGGGTATGAGGCTGTTGTACACAGGGTCACTATGAGTCACAAGAGACTTGATGGCACATAACGACCCAATAACATCTGCTCCACCCAGTGAACTTTGCTTATGCCAGTAAAATGTATGAATAAGCCAAAACCGGTGTAAGGGAAAAATCTGTCAGAGAAGGAAGAACATTTTTTACTAAAGAGAGTAATAGAATAACAGTGGCTGTACTCTGACTGAGGCAGAAAAACGACAAGACTGGAAAAATCACAGCTGGTCTGTCAAATCCTGACTCACACGGTTTTCACTGTACATAATCCACTGCTGCGCCGTCAGTTCTAACTTATAACAACTCCGTTAGGTTTCCAAGGCTGCAAATCCTTGTGGGAAGAGACTATCCATCTTCCCCGCTTGAGGAGAGGGTGACTTCAAACCTCTGACCTTTCGGTTAGTAGACTGAGATGTTACCACTATTCCACTGGGGGTCCTCACACTGTATACATGAGGGCATATGTTAAGGTACGAGCCTGTTTATTCTTATGCCTCTCCTGCCCGACTCTATTTAAAAACCAGCTTAAAGCCAAGTCCTCTAGGAAGCATCCATCCGTGCCCTCCTCCTCCTGTTGGACGCCATTGAGCCCTGGGCACACCGGTCATCCTGTTGCAGCCACTACCATTGTGTGCATGTACAGCTCCACACAGCAGGGGCTGGGAGTTACTTAGAGAACGAGAAGGAGGAGAAGAAAGAGAAGGGTGAACCTGATACCACCAGTACCAGGTACCACCATCTGGCGGAGTGAATGCATGCACAAGGAACATAATGGTAAAAAAAGTCGCTCTATCAGAATGTTGTGACATCAGATATTTATCCATCGAATACTTTGTGTCAAGAGATGGATGTACAAGAGTGAACAGGAATACTGCAATTTCTCATATGGGGAAATGGTTTCTAAACAGGCGATTATGACACAGTGAAGAAGGTTGAATGGTGAAGTGTGGGATGTTGTGCTGTTAACAATATGTATGCTGTTGTTGTTGCTAAGTGTCATCTATTTAAGTTGTCCACAACTCATAGTGACCCTATGAACAATGGATCTGAACCCTACCCTATCGTGTGCCATCCTCACCATCTCGGACATACTCGAGCCCAAGGTTGCAGTTGCTATGCTAATCCAACTTGTTGACAGGGACAGTCCTTGGAGAAGGGCATCATGCTGGGAAGGGATACATATAGGACTCTACATCTCTTCTCAGAGGGGGGGAAAAATCAGAGAGGCTGCCCAGAGGTCTGAGGCTCAGAGCTGAGGGGTTAGGGGATTGGCAAGAGATAGGTGCAGGTGAAAGCAATGTTGTTGTTGTTGTTGTTGTTGTGTTGTGATGTGCAGTCAAGTCGTTTACGCCTCATAGCGACCCCATGTACAACAGCCCTAAACCCTGCTCTATCCTGTGCCAATCTCACTGCCTCTGACACACCCATCCCGATTACCCGAGCCACTGAATCAATCCATCTCATAGAGGGTCTTCCCCTTCTGCGCTCTCCCTCCACCCTCCCAAGCATGATGTCCCTCTCCAAGGATCTGTCCCTCCTTGCAACATGCCCAAAGTATGTCAGACGAAGCCCCAGAATCCTTGCCTCCAAAGAGTACCTTGGTTTAACCCTCTCCAGGATGAATCTGTTTGTTTTCTTGGCTGTCCATGGTACATTCAATACTCTTCTCCAGCACCACAGCTCAAAGGTATCAATTCTTCTTCTGTCCTCCCTAGTCATTGTCCAACTCTCTGATGCATAACAAGTGATTGCAAAGACCATGGCCTGTATCAGGCACACCTTAGTCTCCAGAGACACACCATTGCTCTTGAATACTTTAGAGAGGTTCCTAAAAGCAGACTTTCCTATCGCAATACATTTTTTTATTTCCTGGCTGCTGGTGCCAAGAGTGTTGATCGTGGAACTGAGCAAACAGAAGCTGTGAACAATCTCAATCTCTTCGCCATCCATCCTGATGCTACCAATTGGTCCAGTGGTGAGAAACTTTGTCTTCTTGACATTGAGCCTCAGTCTATACTGAAGGCTGCAGTCCTTGACCCTCTGCAGCAAGTGCATGATGTCCTCCTCAGTTTCAGCAGAGTTGTATCATCTGCGTAATGCAAATTGTTAATAGATCTTCCACCAATCCTGACGTCACAATTCTCCCCACAGAGCCCAGCCTCCCGAACAATCTACTGTGCACACAGATTGAAAAGGTATGGAGACAGGACACATCCCCTGGCGCACACCCTTCCCAATTTTGAACTATGCAGTGTTACCCTGCTCTGTTCTGACAACTGTTTCTTGGTCCAAGTATAGGTTTTGCATTACCTCGATTAAATGTTCTGGGATTCCCATTCTTCTCAGAGTCAGCCACA
>NW_006399844.1:1865170-1866072 GCF_000299155.1 Elephantulus edwardii | reverse complement strand
GCACAGGACAGAGCAGAATTTAGGGCTGTTGTACATAGGGTCGCTATGAGTCGCAAGCGACTCGACGGCACATAACAACAACAACAATACTTAGTAAGATAATACATTTTATATCAGTATTATCTTTATTATAACAATCTAAGCTTCTGTTTCACTCAAAAGCCAGCCATTGCCTTGGAGTTGGAACAATTTCATAGCAGAGCCTGCAGTAGATTTCCAGAAGCTAGAAATTGTACAGGAGGAGATTGTCCATCTTCCTCCCATGGAGTAATTGGTAGATTCAGACCATCTGCCTTTGGGCTGGCAGCATAACGCCTCCACTAGACTACCCATCTAGGGCTGCTTCATAGCTGGGGCTTTATTTGTTACAGCGTCTAACACTGCCCTAATTCATTCTGATGGCAGAGTGCAAACGATAGCCAGAGTTTGATGGAGGTCCAGTCACTAGGTAATTGTGCTCACTCCTTCCTTGTAGGTATCCAGGAGGGATAGGGGACATGAGACGATTATACTGGCCAACAAAGGAACGGTGGTGGCTCAGCGAATGGCCACTCCCTAGAGCTACAGAAATGAAAACACTTGTTGTTGTTGTTTTTGTTGTTATTAAGTGCCGTCTAGTCGCAGGCAACTCGTAGCGACCCTATGAAGGAGAGTCCTCAATGCTTGGGTGTCTCTCATCCTCTCTCCAGGTTCATAGGGTTTCCAGAGGCAAGCTATTACGGAGGTGGATGCCACTCCTCCTTCCAAGCTTGTTTTAATTGGGGAGCTCCACTCCACTCTCTGTCTGCATTGGGTAACCAACCATTAATGCATTTGACACATCAGTGTCACAGTGTTCAGCCTCACAGCAACCACAAGTGACCACTGTACGGCAAGTGGACACACCAGGGCTATATGACCTA